>NC_091177.1:38947275-39077275 GCF_040958095.1 Procambarus clarkii
TGTGTGTGTGTGTGTGTGTGTGTGTGTGTGTGTGTGTGTGTGTGTGTGTGTGTGTGTGTGTGTGTGTGTGTGTGTGTGTAATAAGACTCCAGAAATAGATCACCTGTCAAAAGCTATGTGAAGACAGAGAGTGCCCAAAGATGGCTGATTATTCCAGGTCAGTTTAAGCGCAAGGAACAAATTATCACAAAGTAATTAAGTGGACTAAGAAAAATAAAGATTATATTTTGATAACCGTTCCAGAAAGCAGTTTGATTATTTTTTAGGTGCAAATTGTCAAATAAAAAGTTCATGGAATGAGATAACGAACGTCAGGAATTACACATACAGTAGGCACCAAGATATTTTTAATGTTATTGAAGAAAATTAAAATATGTAATATATTATGCACAACAAAAGATGAGATTGATCTAACATTAAATCAGCTGAATTTGAGTCCTGTGTACATCTTGCCTTTAATGAATGAGAAAATTATAAGAGCAAAATAAAAAAATGGTGATTATTCAACCCGTCCTCCCTAAAGAACGTCACATTTTGATGTATATTCTACCTATGGCCAAAAATCGTTTTATTAGAAAATGAGAGCTGCTTACAAAATTGACATACTGTCCCGTTTTCTGTTTTGGGCTCTCTGATAGGTTAGGAGAGGGCACTTTATTACGACAGTTTCTTGATATTGGGGGAACCTTAGGAGGACAGGCTGTGTTATTATAAACCGTTTGGCATCTACTACAATAACCTTGAAATTTGGACGGCTAACTTGAATGCCTATCTTTCAATGTTCTTTAAAGCTTAGTGTCCCACTGTACATCGCCCAGTGTAGTAAGTACATATGTACGTGTTCTCATTCCAGAAATCTGACGAACATGTAAGTTCTCTTCTATAACGGTCGTGCAGTTTCCCTTAACACACTATTAAACAATGTAACTATATAATAATTGACTCCAGCTGATAAATCCAACTACTTGCACTAGACGGTAGAGCGAAGGTCTCGCTTCATGCAGGTCGGCGTTCAATCCCGGACCGTCCAAGTGGTTAGACACCATTTCTTCCCCCAATCCCAACCCAAATCCTTATCCTGAGCCCCTTCCAAGTGCTATACAGTCGTAATGGCTTTGCACTTTCTCCTGATAGTTCCCTGCCCTTCCAGCTGATAACTAAACACCCATGTGTCTCATTTTGCACGCAATACGGGTTACTCTTCCTCGTTGTGCAGGGTCTTTGCAGCGGAAACTATTCAGTGCTGCAGTTTACAGGAAAGCCTTGTTTTCACTCCACTTCTTGATGCCCAGAAAGCTTTTGACAGTATAATCATACCCAACTCTTAGGTAGCTGCTAGGTAGGAAGATGACCTGCAATCTCAGGGAGTTATATTATATGTATTATTAGTATTATATATATTTGTTAACATGTATACAAATTAGCTGTGAAATGGAGTAATGTCTTGTTTGAAAACGTATCACTTAAATGGGATCAAAGATCTATTTTGTTCTTTATCATTTGCAATCTCTTTTTGATTCAATGACGAATGAATTGAGAAAGAGACGTGCAATCCTGAAGCAGTTATTCTGTCCAGTGAAGTTATTCTGACAATCCATGTGAATTATACCTTGCGTTGGTTCCGGGAAAAAAGGTCCCCGCGGCCCGGTCTCTGGCCAGGCCGCCTCGTTGCTGGACTGGTCAACCAGGCTGTTGGATGCTGCTGCTCGCAACCTGACGTATGACTCACAGCCTGGTTAATCAGGAATCCTTTGGAGGTGTTTATCCAGTTCTCTCTAGAACACTGTGAGTGGTCGGTTAGGTATACCTCTTATGTGTAGAGGAAGCGCGTGGAACATTTTCGTGCCTCTGATGTTGATAGTTCTCTCTCAGAGTACCTGTTGCACCTCTGCTCTTCAACGGGTGTATTCTGCACATCCTGCCATGCCTTCTGGTCTCATGTGATGTCATTTCTGTGTGCAGGGTTGGAACCAGCATAATAGTTTCTATGTAAATTATTATGTATTTCTCCCGCCGGTACTATAGAGAATACAGATTTTGTAATTTTAATAGGTTTCAGTAATTTATATGGTTTATTAAGTGGATTCTAACAGTAAGAAATCTCTGCATGCGCTCTCCAGGTCAGCAATTTCTCCAGCTTTGAAAGGGGCTGTCATTGTGCAGCAGTACTCCACTCTAGAGAGCACTAGCGTCTTGAAGAGTATCATCATCGGTATAGCATCTCTACCGTGAAAGGTTCTTGTTATCCAACCTGTCATTTTTCTTGCAGTTGTGACGGTACTTTATTGTAATTTTTTAAAGGTAAGGTCTTCCGATATGAGTACACCCAGATCCTTTACATTACTTCTACGTTCTATGGTATGATTTGAATGTGTTTGTACGCAATTTCCGTTTTTATATTACAATTTTTCCATAGCGAAGAAGCTTGGACATATCTTTATTATATACTATAATATTTTCTGTACTACATTGAAGGACCTGATTAACATCAGTTCGCAGGTTTGCTGTGCCCTCCGTGTTGTCTACTCTCTTAAAAATCTTAGTGTCATCTGTAAAGGATGATACGGTTCTCTAGATTATGTCCTTGTCTATATCCGATATTAGAATGAGAAAGAGTACTGGAGCAAGCACAGCCCTGGAAACACAAACCGAAACTGTCTCTATTTTCCGCGTGTAACAACTTGTAATAAAGTTGTTACATCTTGGCTTAACGTGTTTATGACGTATTGGAACGTTGTTACAACTTGATATATTGGTTGTTATAACTGGTTAGGTGGTGTTAAAACTTGTTCGAACGTTGTACCAACGTCGTAGTTTGGGTGTGTGTTTGGAGGGAGTACCCTGAGGGGCTGAGCTCTTCATGGATGATGGTCCAGATTTTACTTTGTTAATTATTACACTTTAGGTTCTGTTAGGAAATTGTATTGTATTCGTATTGTTCCGGTAATTCCTTTTGAACACATTTTGTGTGCAATAACGTAATGGTCACATTTATCGATTTTTTTTTTTAGAAATCTGTGTATATTATGTCGGCGCTTTATTTGTTTTCCATAGCATCTAAGGCCATGTCATAGTTGTCCAGCAATTGTGATAGGCAAGAGCGCCTTGTTCTGAAACCATGTTGTCCAGGGATATGTAGACGCTTCGATTCCATGTGTTTTATGATCTTGCTTCTTGTCATTCTTTTAAAGATTTTTATGATGTGTGATGTTAGTGCTATTGGTCTGTATTTTTTTTTTGCCTCTGTTTTTATTCACTCCTTTATGGAGTGGTGCTATTTCTGTTATTTATAGTATGTCAAGAATAACACTAATATCCGATCACATTCTCCTAAAAAATGTTTAGGGCCTGTGATATTGGTTATCATAGTTGTTGATGAATGTGATGTTCCACGAGTCAGGGCCTGGTGCAGGGTGAATATCATACTGTCTACGGCTACTTTAAAATCAAGTGGGGTCAGGATGACGTCTGATGTGAATTGAAGTTGGTATCATATTCATGAAGATTTGTTTGGGTATTCAATCTTCATGAATATGATGCCAACAGGGTAATCATATTCATGTCATATTCATATCCATATTCATATTCGTAATTTGGGTAATCGTGCGTTTAAGGGCTCACTGAAAACGGAATCGTACTATGAGAAACAACATTTTGGATTTCTCTCTATTTTGCTGATGGCCTTTTGTTCTCTCTGCCTCTCCTGGATTTTAAATGATTCTGGTAGCTTTTGTTCAATCGTTTCTATTTCTCTGCATAACCTTCTGTGTTCTTCTTGAGATAAGGCCCAAGAACGGCAAAGAGGAACGTCCAAGGGCTTAAGAACGTCCAAATTGTTCTGCGAATCATCTCCTTCCTCTATAGAGGGAACGTCGTTCTCGTTCCAGTCTGCATCTCTTCCTCTTTCTTCTTAGAGGTATGCAGTTTGAGTATATTTTTAATACGTTATAATATGCTATAGATTTTTTGGGGTAATACGTAAAGTTACAGTTCTGAATTTAATTCCACGTTAAATCCTTTTGGATGTGCTGTCGTTCTTCTCATTCAGGTGACTCGCACTATCCGGTGATAGTGACTCAGGTGACAGTCACACAGGTGACTCGTTATACTGCGAGAACTAATAGGCAGAGAAATTTCATTTTAATATACAGGAAAGAATCTGGAACAATCATATCCTTATTGGGCCAACTTATCAAATTTTAGTATTGCACAGGCTGGAAGTTTGAACAAGTGTAAGTGAATTTTATCTTCAATTTTTTTTTAATTCTGGACGAAGGTAAAGTTATTTAACAGTGTACATGGTTTTGACCTATGGGAGCTGCGAAATGTTGAACTAGATATAAACTAAATTGTGCACACAGAAATTATTTAGGATATATTTTTGGAGTCCATCCTAGCACTCATTACTTTTCCTACGAGACATGATGTCAATCCCTACGGGTGAAGAAATAATTCACAAACGAAGGATAATATTTCGTCTGTAGGTAAACCCATTCAGCAAATAACATAAGCTCTTTTTTCAGACGCTTGCTTATCACTGCCTTTTCAAACTTTGCCAGAAATATAAACTTGCTTGTAATCAATACAGCTTATGACCGAGGAATGTGTATAATATGTTGTGATACTGCAGGATAGAAAATATGTCATCAGGGAGAGCAGGGATGCCCCCGGCTGGACACTGAATATTATAAAGCATTTACTGTCACAAAGGAATTATTGACAAGCAATTCAAATTCAGTTCCCCAAAAATCGTTTTTCAAAGTGAGCTGATCCAGGCAGTCCCGGTAATTTGTTTGATGCTATCTAGTTCCGAGGCTGTGCAAGGTTACGGAAATTCATGTTATATTTAGTTCATAACTCTGAAATTTACAATTATATGCATGATATTGAGTCCCCTTTGGCAGTATAAATGTTGCCTCCCTATTTATCAGCAACAGTTTTTCTAACTGATATTAAAATAAAGATGCATAATCAGCTCTAGCAAGCTACAAAAAAGTGGACAGTCAAAAATGCACTGTTTTGTCTCTTGTTTTTATTAATATAGCAAAGAATATGGATATAATTGTTGGTCAATGTTTAGTGGGGTAAACTTTACATGTACTGAGCATTATGTCATAAACTATTATGTTATTTATATTATTCAGTATATAATTATAATGACTAAATATTATGATATCATTAAAACATTTTCTTGTGCAAAAAAAATTACACAATTTTGGAGAAATCTAAATAAATTATAAACGAACAATCATATATTAATTATATTGTTGATATCAATTATTTTATTTGAATCTGTGAGTGGGAGTTCCTCGAGGCATACATGTTGTATGTTGATGAGCTGTTAATAGTGTGAATTCCATCAGCCAATCAGAGCACAGAGTTTGTTGTGGTACAATCGCCTCGGGCCCTCACTGATGCAGGAACACAGCAGCGAGGGTCTGGAACATGCCCATGTACCCAGTTCTAATTTGGTGCCTCAATAAACGAAAACTTTGATGATGATGATGATGAAGATTAAGCCACCCAAAAGGTGGCATGGGCATGAATAGCCCATAAGTGGTGGCCCTTTTGAGCCATTTCCAGTATCAATAGATGATACTGGAGATCTGTGGAGGTGCGACTGCACCCTGCGTGACGGGAGATGTCTCCCGTGCGAAAACTTTTAAGTCGGTCTTTGAATATATTACCGTTAAGAGGAAGCAAAAGCAACTCACCTTCCAACTGTAATGTTTGCTTTGCCTGGACATTATTTTTGCCGATATGAATGTACATGACTCAGTTTAGGCCTGTGTGACTGTGCTTATATTAAAATGTCATTGTTATGAACATCTGTTATTATATATTGATTTTAATTTTATTAATTCATGTAAATAAAGATCTTGTGTTGTTCAGACTGGGGATAGTGAGCCAGCAGTATCCGGCTCAAACTTCCCAGATCTGGGGATAATGTTCCCGCAGTATCCGGCTCACACTTCCCAGATCTGGGGATAATGTTCCCGCAGTATCTGGCTCACACTTCCCAGATCTGGGGATAATGTTCCTGCAGTATCCGGCTCACACTTCCCAGATCTGGGGATAATGTTCCCGCAGTATCCGGCTCACACTTCCCAGATCTGGGGATAATGTTCCCGCAGTATCCGGCTCACACATCCCAGATCTGGGGATAATGTTCCCGCAGTATCCGGCTCACACTTCCCAGATCTGGGGATAATGTTCCCGCAGTATCCGGCTCACACATCCCAGATCTGGGGATAATGTTCCCGCAGTATCCGGCTCACACTTCCCAGATCTGGGGATAATGTTCCCGCAGTATCCGGCTCACACATCCCAGATCTGGGGATAATGTTCCCGCAGTATCCGGCTCACACTTCCCAGAATCCAGGACATTTGACAGTGCCTCAGAAGTTGCGGCATGCATCAGGCAGTTCGTGGGGAGTATTACCATAACGACGTGTAGTGATGGAGGCCGCGTGCGGCGCTCTGCCACACGTGTACACACAAGCACTCGAGTCCCTGTAATTCACTGTTTACATTATCTTGATAAAGGATGAAGGCTCATCCGAAAATTTGGTTTAATAATAAACTTACACAAGTATTGGGTCTTTTCTTCATTCAAACACAGCAGTAATGAAATAAGCTTCTCCATTACATATTGTGAGACAATTCACTGGGGCTGTGAGGAGATGCGAACCCGCGACCAAGGCATTGCTAGCCGCAAACTCTACCACTGTATCACCGCTGACTTGCTGAAAGTTATACAACCGGATTTCTACTGAAATCACATGAAGGCTAGAGGTCCCTCCTGAAGCAAGTTCAAGTTTAACATATGACCTCCAAGCTCTTGGGTAAAGGTTAAACTAGTCCAAATCATACGCTCCTATACCAGATACACAGATACACTTAGACTGGCTTCAGGAGGGGCCTCTAGACTTCCTATGTTTTCAGTAGAAATCCGGTTGTATGACTTTTAGCCATTCAGTGGTGGTACAGTGGTAGAGTATGTGGCTGGCAATGTCTTGGTCGCGGGTTCGCATCTCCTCACATCCCAGGTGGGTTGTCTCATTGATGTATATCACGTTGGTGTGGTATTCTGTGTGGATTATATATTGTGTTAAAATAATATAGGAAAATAGCCTCCGTGATCTTATAATAACATGCACTTCACTGCGACATTACGTACCAACAAATACATTTTAACGTTTGGCCAAGAATGTGGTAAATATTCTTCCCACGTATAAGAATAAATAAATGAATTTCAATTATACTTAATATTAAACAACTATCAGGATTTGTCCTCAGTTCAGAAATAATAACTTTAATTACAATACGCAGTTATGTCTTGGCAGTTATGTAGGCGATTATGGTCGGAATTTGGAATGTGATCCTGTGGTCCCGGGTTCGATCCCGGATGCCGGAGAGAAACAATGGGCAGAGTTTCTTTCACCCTATGCCCCCTGTTACCTAGCAGTAAAATAGGTATTTGGGAGTTAGTCAGCTATCACGGGCTGCTTCCTGGGGGGTGGAGGCCTGGTCGAGGACCGGGCCGCGGGGACACTAAAGCCCCGAAATCATCTCAAGATAACCTCAAGATATGTCTATCACAATAATTCAGAATTCCAGCCCTATTAATTTAAAGTTGAGGAAATCGGACTAAATACTTTGTAGGTTTGTAAAATTAATAATATATTTTTGATCTTATGACTCAGTAATTATTTAGATCTCTCCCAATTGTACCCACAGAGTCGGGTGCCCCATGTGTACCCACAGAGTCGGGTGTTCATGTGTACCCACAGAGTCGGGTGTTCATGTGTACCCACAGAGTCGGGTGCCCCGTGTGTACCCACAGAGTCGGGTGCCCCGTGTGTACCCACAGAGTCGGGTGCCCCGTGTGTACCCACAGAGTCGGGTGCCCCGTGTGTACCCAGAGAGTCGGGTGCCCCGTGTGTACCCACAGAGTCGGGTGTTCATGTGTACCCACAGAGTCGGGTGCCCCGTGTGTACCCACAGAGTCGAGTGCCCCGTGTGTACCCACAGAGTCGGGTGTTCATGTGTACCCACAGAGTCGGGTGCCCCGTGTGTACCCACAGAGTCGGGTGCCCCGTGTGTACCCACAGAGTCGAGTGCCCCGTGTGTACCCACAGAGTCGGGTGCCCCGTGTGTACCCACAGAGTCGGGTGCCCCGTGTGTACCCACAGAGTCGGGTGCCCCGTGTGTACCCACAGAGTCGGGTGTTCATGTGTACCCACAGAGTCGGGTGCCCCGTGTGTACCCACAGAGTCGGGTGCCCCGTGTGTACCCACAGAGTCGGGTGCCCCGTGTGTACCCACAGAGTCGGGTGCCCCGTGTGTACCCACAGAGTCGGGTGCCCCGTGTGTACCCACAGAGTCGGGTGTTCATGTGTACCCACAGAGTCGGGTGCCCCGTGTGTACCCACAGAGTCGGGTGACCCGTGTGTACCCACAGAGTCGGGTGCCCCGTGTGTACCCACAGAGTCGGGTGCCCCGTGTGTACCCACAGAGTCGGGTGTTCATGTGTACCCACAGAGTCGGGTGTTCATGTGTACCCACAGAGTCGGGTGCCCCGTGTGTACCCACAGAGTCGGGTGTTCATGTGTACCCACAGAGTCGGGTGCCCATGTGTACCCACAGAGTCGGGTGTTCATGTGTACCCACAGAGTATGGAGAATACATGAAATTGCTTGCAATGCTTCATAATATTTTAAGTCATAGTTCTATTTAGAAAATTGCAATATATTTCTTATGCTGTCGTCTAGTTCGTTGATTTATCTCGTTTAAAGGCATCACTCATTTTGTCGGTGAGTGAGTATTCTCGTTTATGACTAAATTATCTAATCTTAATGATGCCTCACGTGTCTGTCTGTAATATTGTTCCCGAAAAATCTCAATCATTAGCTTACTCATCATAAAAAAATTTTATACTAATATTCAAACACTTGTTAGTCAGAAACCCATGAACCATGTTGCTATTTGACTCATCCAAGGGCCCGTGAATGTCTTCCAGGCACAACGACATGGCGTGGAACGTTCGTATGTTCCTCCACAACAAGCTGGATTCCTTCAACCTCTCCCGGGACCTCACGCAGGAGGCCCCGTGGATGAGCTCCCCCTTCTCCCACACTGACCTGCCCAGGCTCAAGAAGGGGCAGGTGGCCGCCCAGGTGAGTACCAGCATCCCCAAGTCACGGCTGATGGGGGGTTGTGATTGGTGCTCGGCAATTATGCAGGCCCAAGTGGGTCACTGAAGTGAAACTGAAGACGCTTTCTCATTATATATATATATATTATATATATATATATTATATATATATATTATATATATATAATATATATATTATATATTATATATATATAAAAACACAAAGATTAATCCAGTGTAATTGGCCTGTTATGTTTGGACATTGTCTTCTGTGTTGGCATCGATATGTTCTTGTCTTGTCCTTACTCTCATGGTGGGTAGAGTAAATAGTTCCGTGATTTGGGTGTTCATGGTAGGTTGTTCTATTCTTATGTGAATTGCTTCAAGAATTTGTAATCTTCTTGCATCTTGGGTTTTGTCTATTATACAGGTATTTTTGTTCATCATTTCTCTTGTTAGGGTGATGTCATGGGCTTGTCTCATGTGATTCCTAGGGGCACCGGATTGAAGATGGCATGTCAAACGCCTCGTCAGCTTGGTCGACGTCATACCTATGTACTTACATTGAAGGTTACATCTTTCGTGGGGGCAAGTGTACATGTATACAACGCTTGACTGCTGTAGAGGGTTCTCCGTCGGCTTCGGGCTGTTTTTGATAAGGAGTTCGGAAGTCTTCTTGGTTTTGTAGAATATTATCAGGTTTATGTTTTGGTTAGGAGTAATGCTTTTTACTCCTTTACGGATTATTTCTTTCATTATTCTTTCCTCTTTTATGTTCACTGTGCATGGTTGATTTGTAATATAATTTTATTGGAGGTAGTGTGGTTTCTGTTCTAGGTGCTGGATTATACCAACGGTCCAAGTGTCTTCTTATAGCAGCGTTTATTTCCGCGTTGCTATATCCGTTGTTCACCAATACCTGAGTTACTCTTTCAAACTCTCTACTCACGTTGCTCCATTCAGAGCAGTGGGTAAGCGCTCGACGAATATAAGCATTGAGAACACTGGCTTTGTATCTTTGGGGGCACTCACTTCTACCGTTCAGGCATAATCCTATGTTGGTGGGCTTGGTATATACGTTGGTGCTTAAAGAGGTCCCTGTTTTTGTTATTAGTACATCCAAGAATGTCAGACTGTTATTTTCACTATTTTCATGTGTAAATCGGAGTACTGGCTCTCTCTCTAGATGTCTTTTTAGGTCAATCAGTTCATCTGAGTCTTTTACTATTACGAATATGTCATCTACATAACGGCAATATACAGTTGGTTTCTGTCTGCTACTGAAGACCCTGTCTTCGATGGTTATCTTGAGATGATTTCGGGGCTTTTTAGTGTCCCCGCGACCTGGTCCTCGACCAGGCCTCCACCCCCAGGAAGCAGCCCGTGACAGCTGACTAACTCCCAGGTACCTATTTACTGCTAGGTAACAGGGGCATTCAGGGTGAAAGAAACTTTGCCCATTTGTTTCTGCCTCGTGCGGGAATCGAACCCGCGCCACAGAATTACGAATCCTGCGCGCTATCCACCAGGCTACGAGGCCCCTTTTATATGGTTCCCATATAAAATTTAGCAAATAAAACTTCTAAGGGGGAGCTCATTGCTACTCCGTTTATTTGTAAATACATGTCTCCTTGTGGACTGATTAAAGGGGCTTCCTTTGTACATGCTTCGAGAAGACTCTTCAAGTGTTGCTCGGGTATGTCTAATTTGGGGTGCTCTCGTCTCTGTATACTCTGTCCAGTATCATTCCTATAGTTGTGTCGACTGGGACGTTGGTAAATAGGGATTCAACGTCCATGGAAGCAATGATTCCATCGGGCTGAGTTGATTTGATTAATTCTAGAAAACTTGCTGATGATTGTAGACTAAACTTACTTGGAGTGTATGGAGTTAGGAGTTCATTGAGATCTTTTTCCCAGGTGATAGGTTGGAGTTGGTATTTGGCTGATTATAGGGCGTAGTGGGTTACCTGGTTTGTGTGTCTTAACATTACCATAGGCATATCCTAAGCCATAGTCGCCTTGAAATTTATTGAAATGCACACTACCTTTCTTTGCGTGGATTGCTGTAATGATTCGTTGAACTTTGGAGTCGTCACTAAGGATGTCGCTAATTTTGTTCATGTATTCTTGGGTAGGAATCAACACATATGGTGCTGTCTTGTCGGCTTTTCTTATTGTTACGTCTTTCAGATTTTTTAGTTGTTCTGCTGCTTCTTTGAGTCGTGGGGTTAAGATTGTAGATGAATATGTTCCTCAATTTTTTAGTAGTTCAGCCTGAAGTGTGTCAGTGGTGATGACTTTTTTGTTGTCTTCTAGCTTATGGATGTCGTCCAGAAGCATTTCAATTTCCAGGTGTTTTTGATGCATCTTTCTTTTAGATAAGAATTGACAATTTAGACCAAGATTTAAGAGGTCTCGTTGGTCCTGGGTAAGATCATAAGAAGTTAGGTTAATGTAGCCATGTTTAGGACGAGGGATCTTTAACTGTCCACCGTTAAGGGCTGTTAACTTACGGAGTGTCTTTGTTTCTACACGAGTTTTATGTTGTTTCAGGTTAAATAGTTCACTGTTGATGGTTTGCTTGAGTTGGATAGGGATGTCGTACTGGGTCCATTTGTTTAACAGATGCTCAGCCTGCTCTGTAAGGGTTTGGAGGGCTTCCTTCTTCTTGTTTAGTTGATGCCGTATGAGTTCTTGCCTATACCTATAGGTAAACTCTGTATTGCGGACTGCTGGGTCATGTGGGTTTATATTGGTGTATACTGGCAGCAGGTTTTCTTTCAAACATGTTTCATTGAATATTACCGCATATTCTGTATTTATTATTTTCTGGTTTAGGGCTTCTATCCCTCTAACTATTTTCTTAGCATCAGGGGTTAGCTGAAATAGGAGTTCTCCAAAACTCATTTTCGTAATTTTAAGGTGAAGAAAAGAAGTGAATTACTATAGAATGTATTACACTTATTTATACAATTTGCACAACGTTTCGAACCTCCATGGTTCATTCACAAGTGATGCTCCATGGTTCATTCTCAAGTCATGCCCCCCCTCCTAAGGGGGAGCAATGGGCTCCCCCTTAAGAGTTTTATTTGCTAATTTTTATATGGGAACCATCGAAGACAGGGTCTTCAGTAGCAGACAAAAACCAACTGTATACTGCCGTTATGTAGATGACATATTCGTAATAGTAAAAGACTCAGATGAAGTAATTGACCTAAAAAGACATCTAGAGAGAGAGCCAGTACTCCGATTTACACATGAAAATAGTGAAAATAACAGTCTGCCGTTCTTGGATGTACTAATAACAAAAACAGGAACTTCTTTAAGCACCAGGGTATACACTAAGCCCACCAACATTGGATTATGCCTGAAGTTTAGAAGTGAGTGCCCTCAAAGATACAAAGCCAGTGTTCTCAATGCTTATATTCGTCGAGCGCTTACCCACTGCTCTGAATGGAGCAACGTGAGTAGAGTTTGAAAGAGTAACTCAGGTATTGGTGAACAACGGATATAGCAACGCGGAAATAAACGCTGCTAAAAGAAGACACTTAGACCGTTGGTATAATCCAGAACCTAGAACAGAAACCACAATACCTCCAATAAAATTATATTACAAATCAACCATGCACAGCGAACATAAAAGAGGAAAGAATAATGAAAGAAATAATCCGTAAAGGAGTAAAAAGCATTACTCCTAACCAAAACATAAACCTGATAATATTCTACAAAACCAAGAAGACTTCCGAACTCCTTATCAAAAACAGCCCGAAGCCGACGGAGAACCCTCTACAGCAGTCAAGCGTTGTATACATGTACACTTGCCCCCACGAAGGATGTAACCTTCAATCTAAGTACATAGGTATGACGTCGACAAAGCTGACGAGGCGTTTGACATGTCATCTTCAATCCGGTGCCCCTAGGAATCACATGAGACAAGCCCATGACATCACCCTAACAAGAGAAATGTTGAACAAAAATACCTGTATAATAGACAAAACCCAAGATGCAAGAAGATTACAAATTCTTGAAGCAATTCACATAAGAATAGAACAACCTACCATGAAAACCCAAATCACGGAACTATTTACTCTACCCACCATATATATATATATATATATATATATATATATATATATATATATATATATATATATATATATATATATATATATATATATATATATATATATATATATATATATATATATATATATATTTATATATATATATATATATATATATATATATATATATATATATATATATTTATATATATATATTAATCATATATATATATATATATATACATATATATATATATATATATATATATATATATATATATATATATATATATATATATATATATATATATATATATATATATATATATATATATATATATATATATGTATATGTATATTAAATATGACCGAAAAAGTAAGATTAATAATTCTAACACGAATTTTCTCGATCTTTCTTACGTTTCTTTTCACTGTTGATGGCAATTCAAAAATCAATTCTCCAAAATTAATTTTTATTTCTAGTCTGACGCGACACTTGAGCGCGTTTCGTAAAACTTATTACATTTTCAAAGACTTTAGTTTACACACACACACACAACTTTAACTGAATAGAGCTTAAACATCTTCGAGTTTTTATACCTACATTTGAGAGAGGTGACATGTTACAATAGTTTTGGATGAGGTGAAAATAAACTTTTAACACAAGACAGGACACGAAACAATGGGTATTAAAGGTAGGTAACTGCAGAAGGCCTATTTTTATTGGCCCATATTTCTTGATGCTTCTATATTGGAGCGGAGCCTTGAAGTGGGTAGAATATAGTTGTGCATTAATTGGCTGTTGATTGCTGGTGTTGACTTCTTGATGTGTAGTGCCTCGCCGATGTCAAGCCGCCTGCTATCGCTGTATCGATCATTGATTTCTGTGTTGTTTGCTAAGATTTCTCTGGTGATGGTTTGGTTGTGGGAAGAGACTATATGTTCCTTAATGGATCCCTGTTGCTTATGCATCGTTAAACGCCTGGAAAGAGATGTTGTTGTCTTGCCTATATACTGAGGTTTTTGAGGCTTACAGTCCCCAAGAGGGCATTTGAAGGCATAGACGACATTGGTCTCTTTTAAAGCGTTCTGCTTTGTGTCTGGAGAGTTTCTCATGAGTAGACTGGCCGTTTTTTTGGTTTTATAGTAAATTGTCAGTTGTTTCTTCTGATTTTTGTCTGTAGGGATAACGTTTCTACTAACAATATCTTTCAGGACCCTTTCCTCCGTTTTATGGGCTGTGGAAAAGAAGTTGCTGTAAAATAGTCTAATAGGGGGTATAGGTGTTGTGTTAGTTGTCTCTTCAACTAACTTTTCCACAGCCCATAAAACTGAGTATCAACAGGGTATCAACCCTGGTGTTAGCCAGGGTTGATACGCACGTGTAGTCCCATACCAACTGCTTGCCATTCTTCCAGGGGTTCACTGTGATACCATCCAGGCGACCAATAAGAGCATCAGAGTTACGGGGCTCTCTTTCAGCTGGGCATCCAGCTGTGGTGAGGCTCCTCTTGATGATGTCGTTAACTTCACTGTGCCTCGAGTGCCATCCCCCTGTGCTTTGGCAGAGTAGGCCATGGTGGCCGTACCTGTCAGCCACCACCTCGCCGCAAATACACCTATATCTGGTGTGGATTGGGGCAGCAAGGCGAAGGGCCACAGCAATTCAGAAGGCGTGTGGTGTGAGACGCGTGCCAGTTGCCGACATTGGGGTTGCTAACAGGAAATCCCCTGCATGTGGGGCTGCTACTGCTGTGAGGCGAGCAATGTCGTGTTGTGTTGTTGCAGCACCCAGGCACTCTGCAGCAACTTGGTCTACAATGGGGCCATCCCAGCTGGATTGCTTGTGGGCTTTTGGGGATGGTGGTTGAGGTGATGGGCCTGCACGAGAGGCCCACTCTGTGGCACAGCGTGTAAAATTGGGATCATGTACACCTGCCAGCTGATGTAAGTGGGCAGGTAGAATTTCCTTCACAAGGTCGTCGGATGCTGATAAGGAGGACAGGAAGGCTGGAACAGCGATTTGCGTTGCTGTTCGAACTCCGAGGCCCCCAAGTCTTACGGGAAGATATATATATATATATATATATATAACTGAAAACTCACACCCCAGAAGTGACTCGAACCCATACTCCCACAACTGGTATGTACAGGGACGCCTTAATCCGCTTGACCATCACGACCGGACATAAGGAAGTGATAGCCGAGGCTATATGAACCACTTCCCCGCCGGCACTCGGATGGTAATCTTGGGCATAGCATTTTATCAAATCACCTCATTCTTTGGGGCACACGTGAGGAACACAAATGCAAACAAGCCTGAATGGTCCCCAGGACTATATACAACTGAAAACTCACACCCCAGAAGTGACTCGAACCCATACTCCCACAACTGGTATGTACAGGGACGCCTTAATCCGCTTGACCATCACGACCGGACATAAGGAAGTGATAGCCGAGGCTATATGAACCACTTCCCCGCCGGCACTCGGATGGTAATCTTGGGCATAGCATTTTATCAAATCACCTCATTCTTTGGGGCACACGTGAGGAACACAAATGCAAACAAGCCTGAATGGTCCCCAGGACTATATACAACTGAAAACTCACACCCCAGAAGTGACTCGAACCCATACTCCCACAACTGGTATGTACAGGGACGCCTTAATCCGCTTGACCATCACGACCGGACATAAGGAAGTGATAGCCGAGGCTATATGAACCACTTCCCCGCCGGCACTCGGATGGTAATCTTGGGCATAGCATTTTATCAAATCACCTCATTCTTTGGGGCACACGTGAGGAACACAAATGCAAACAAGCCTGAATGGTCCCCAGGACTATATACAACTGAAAACTCACACCCCAGAAGTGACTCGAACCCATACTCCCACAACTGGTATGTACAGGGACGCCTTAATCCGCTTGACCATCACGACCGGACATAAGGAAGTGATAGCCGAGGCTATATGAACCACTTCCCCGCCGGCACTCGGATGGTAATCTTGGGCATAGCATTTTATCAAATCACCTCATTCTTTGGGGCACACGTGAGGAACACGTGTCCCTGTATTATTATGTACACGGATTAAGGCGTCCCTGTACATACCAGTTGTGGGAGTATGGGTTCGAGTCACTTCTGGGGTGTGAGTTTTCAGTTGTATATAGTCCTGGGGACCATTCAGGCTTGTTTGCATTTGTGTTCCTCACGTGTGCCCCAAAGAATGAGGTGATTTGATAAAATGCTATGCCCAAGATTACCATCCGAGTGCCGGCGGGGAAGTGGTTCATATAGCCTCGGCTATCACTTCCTTATGTCCGGTCGTGATGGTCAAGCGGATTAAGGCGTCCCTGTACATACCAGTTGTGGGAGTATGGGTTCGAGTCACTTCTGGGGTGTGAGTTTTCAGTTGTATATAGTCCTGGGGACCATTCAGGCTTGTTTGCATTTGTGTTCCTCACGTGTGCCCCAAAGAATGAGGTGATTTGATAAAATGCTATGCCCAAGATTACCATCCGAGTGCCGGCGGGGAAGTGGTTCATATAGCCTCGGCTATCACTTCCTTATGTCCGGTCGTGATGGTCAAGCGGATTAAGGCGTCCCTGTACATACCAGTTGTGGGAGTATGGGTTCGAGTCACTTCTGGGGTGTGAGTTTTCAGTTGTATATAGTCCTGGGGACCATTCAGGCTTGTTTGCATTTGTGTTCCTCACGTGTGCCCCAAAGAATGAGGTGATTTGATAAAATGCTATGCCCAAGATTACCATCCGAGTGCCGGCGGGGAAGTGGTTCATATAGCCTCGGCTATCACTTCCTTATGTCCGGTCGTGATGGTCAAGCGGATTAAGGCGTCCCTGTACATACCAGTTGTGGGAGTATGGGTTCGAGTCACTTCTGGGGTGTGAGTTTTCAGTTGTATATAGTCCTGGGGACCATTCAGGCTTGTTTGCATATATATATATATATATATATATATATATATATATATATATATATAATGTAAATGTTCGTTTGTTCACAATCGTTAATTTTCGAAAATTCTTCACCGATTGTTTTGAAATTTTCACACAACGTTCCATTCGCCTCCGAGCGGGGGTTTATATACATACTATATCGACGTCACGTTCGTAACACACACTGTACTAAATATGTTACGATTCCAATTCAATGTTTCTGATTTCATTGATAAATTGAAATTCCCTAGATTTCTATTTATTTTCATTTTAATGATTTTGTGTGACGTTGCGATGGAATTGAGCTGTGTTGTTTACCATACCATTCATTTTGTGAATATGGTTTACTTTTTTATTTTTTTTATTTTTTTTATTTTGTTTCTTTAACTGTTTTTCTTATATTTCAGTGATGGGAACATCAGATCATTTGAGAATGCATCGAACGAGGGAGTGGGGAATGGTGGGGAAGACGAGAGGATGGGGAAGTTGGGGATGGTGGGGACGAGGGGACAGGGGAATGGAGAATTGTGGGGAGGATGAGAGGACGGGGGAGAGTGGAATGATAGGGAGGATGAGGGGACAGCAGAGTGGGGAATGATAAGGAAGACGAAGGGACGCTGGAGTGGGGGATGGTGGGGAGGACAAAGGGACGCTGGAGTTGGGGATGGTGGGGAGGACAAAGGGACAGGTTAGGAGGGGGAATGGTGGGGATTATGAGGGGATGGGGGAGTGAGGAATGGTTAGAAGGACGAGGGGACAGGGTAGGGGGGAATGGTGGGGAGGATTGGGAGACAGGGGGAAGGTTGCTGTGGCTAAGCAAAGCACATGCGTTGCTGAGACACTTCAATGCTTGGCCGGAACAGCTAGTGTATATAAATAAAAATGGAAATGTTCGTTTGTTCAAAATCGCTAATATCCGAAAGTTCTTCACCGATTGCCTTGAAATGTTCACACAACGTTCCATTTACTTCCGAGCGGATTTTTATATTCATACTATATAGATGTCACGTCTGTGATGGGAAAAAACATTAAAAAAAACTGTGTTTTTCATATGTTTGTCATGTGAGAGAAATCTTCGAAACCTCTTTATCGATTGCTTTGAAATTTTGACACAACGTTGCATTCAAATAGCCGCGTGCTTTTATATACCTACTATATACATGCCTCACATGTAACAGGAAAAAAGATGCTTTGTTTTTAAAACCAGCGCCATCTGCTGCACGTAAGAGCAACACATGCTATACTAAATATGTTACGTTTCCTTTCCAATGTTTCTGATTGCACTGATAAAATTAAATTTTCATAGATTTCGATTCATTTTCATTTTCATTAAATATTTTGTATGGCATTGCATTGTAATTGAGCTGTATTGTTTACTATTCCATTCATTTCTTTGGTATAAGTATAGGTGCCATGCCTGTGACAGATAAAAACATGCTTTTTAAAAAAAACAGCGCCATCTAGTGTACGTAATTGTAACACACACTGTAATAAATATGTTATGATTCCATTTCAATGCTTCTGATTTCATTGATAAATTGAAATTTCACAGATTTCGATTTATTTTCATTTTAATGATTTTCTGTGATGTTGCATTGGAATTCAGCTGTGTTGTTTACCATACCATTCATTTTGTGAGTATAGTATATTTTTTTTCATTTCGTTTGTTAACTGTTTTTCTTACATTTCAGTGATGGGAACATAAGAACATTTGATGTTACCAATTTTCTGATGGGAACATCAAGTCATTTCAGACTGCATCGAACGATGGAGTTAGGAATGGTGGGGAAGACAAAGGGATGGTAGTGGGGGATGGTGGGAAAGACGAGGGGACGGTGGAGTGGGAGAGGGGGGAGAGGACGAGGGGGACGGGGGAGTGGGAGAAGGGGGAGAGGACGAGGGGATAGGGGAGAGCGGAATGGTAGGAAGGCTGAAGGGACAGTGGAGTGGGGGATCGTGGGTAGGACGAGGGGATGGGGGATAGTGGAATGTTAGGGAGGACGAGGTGATGGAGGAGTGGGGAATGATTAGAAAGATGAGGGGACACTGGAGTGGGGGATGGTGGGGAGGACAAGGGGATGGGGGAGGGGGAAATGGAGGGGAGGACTGAGAGACGGGAAGTTTGGTGTGGCTCAGCAACATGTGGCCGGGTACAGCTAGTATATATATTTTATAGTAGTGATATGTAGTGATTATATGTAGTGATAATTGTATCATTTGTAAAATACCTTATAAAGACTATAATAGATTCTATGTTTGGCAAACATCTAATGGTTTGAAATGTAGAATTTTGCAACATATATACTTTGTAAGACATGGTCAATAATCTAATGATTTTTTTGTTTATTTGTCAGAAAATTCTCACCAAATTGATTGGGAGATGGTGTCTTCAATAACGAATTGTAAAACACTTTCAATAGGAACATAATTGAATCTGCTTTAATACAGATTACAAAATGATGTAATTTGAACATTAGGAGTGGTTTATATAATTAAGATCCATTTTTGATAAATCAGTTAAAGGGGGATTTGAGTAGGATCATTGATACACATTTGTCTTACTAATTCATTGTTAATATTTACTATATTATGCTATTATTATCCATTTGTGGGCCTATTGGCTCATAGGATGCTGCTTCTATTCATACGCTCCCAATCCCAGTCATATTTTTATCATTGTACTTCACTTCACTTCACTTCTCTCCTGCCTATATATGTTCAAATCTTTGCACTTGTAACTCACCCTTCTGAGATGTATTATTAAATACGAAAGTACTTAAGGAAATTCCTGTTTCAATTCTTCCTCCGTGGTCTGACCTGTCACATTTTTCATCACGTGTTAATTTTCGTGATTTACACACACATAATGAGAACCACGCATTGTTTCGCTATGCTGTTCCCTCAGTCTGCTTCCTTCATGACCATCTTCGCTACTCTATCAGTGGAAAGCACACTTCACTCGCACCCGTCTCAAATTCCTGAAACAATATCTTAGTGAGCCAGTTGTACCCAAGTTTCTGCTACCTGACCGTCTCATCAATTAGGTGATCAACCGTTCAGTGATTTCTGTGATACCATTTTGAAAAAAACATTGAAGTTACAAGATCAAGTGAACGTTTTGTTTTAAAAAGCCAAGATGCAGCAAAAAGAAACTTTCATCATGCCATACCTTTGAACTGGAAAAATCTTCTGATGGATGAAATATACAGTGACCTACGCAGAAAAATTAATCAGTTACAGAAAATTCTAAAGCGCAAGTTAGAAAGTCTGATTGAAAATAGTGATTGGACAAAGAAATCCAATCCAAACAACATGTGGAATTTGTCATTCAAGTCCATATGTGAAAATGTGGTTACTGCGTGCGGCTATGGTATGCCATTTCCCATTTCAAATCAACCTTCTGCAGTTAAGATTGCTAGTTCATTGTTACAGCTTGAAAAAGAAAACTCTCTCTCTCCACAAAACCTAAACCTGGTTAAAGGTATTGTTTATGGTTCAATGTTGACGCCTCAAACAAACAATTTCCCTGAAAGGTTCAGACAAAGCTTACAGGAGTTAAGAGCCGACCCTTCCATTCATATAACAAAGGCTGATGAATACAGCACTGTTGTTATTCTAAACAAGGAGGAATATATTTCGAAAATGTATGATCTCCTAGATTCTTCAACATACAGTAAACTCAGGAAAAACCTTCTTGATGACATCATCAAGTTCTTCAATAGCAGCTTGAGAAAGTTGTTAAGTAACCATAGAGATGCTCTTAATCAATTTATTGCCTCATTAACATATCTCTATGGACTTGTCAAGACTCATAAACCTAACTATCCCATGAGGCCTTTCATCAGTTCGGTGGGATCCATTTCTTACAAGCTTTCTAAATGGCTTACCAAAATCTTATCCACATTGTTAGGAACTATTTCCTCTTCTCATTTGACCAGTTCTCTTGAATTAGTTATCAAATTAAATAGTGTTCCAATCACTCCTGATGTCAAGCTAATCAGTTTTGACGTTAGTTCTTCATTTACAAAGATGCCTGTTAATGATATTTTTTATTATCTTGCGCATGAATTAATGAATCATGTTTTACCTCTTTCTGTTGATATTGTTGTCAATCTTGTTAAGTTGAGCATAAAATAATGTAAATTTACCTTTAATAATGAGTATTATTTACAGACTTTTGGAATGGCAATGGGGAATCCTTTATCGCCATTGCTTTCAAACTTGTACATGGAATTCTTCGAAAAGAAATTTGCTTCAAAAATAACTCCTGGAATCATTCCATGGTTTAGATATGTTGATGATATTTGGTGTATATGGCCTACAGATGTAAACACAGACGAATTTGTAGCCAAACTTAATGACCAAGTCACCTCTATAAAATTTACTATGGAGACTGAAATTGATAAATGTTTGCCATTCCTAGATGTACTTATTCATAGGGAAGATTTTTCACTAAAGTTTAGTGTCTACAGAAAACCTACGAATAATTTATCTTATGTTCATTATTTTTCAGGGCATAGATACAATGTGAACAAAATCCATTTGTTCTTCAATGTATCTAAAAGCTCTTCGGGTTGTTAGTCCAGAATTCTTAGGTGAAGAGTTTAAATATATTGATTTTATTGGTCTCAAGCTTTGTTATCAACTGATTTTTTTGGAAGCAAAGCACGTCGTACATATAATAATAAAATATGCAGTGAGAAAATTCGCCCAAAGAATGTGTTATGTTTGCCATATTTTTCTGGGTTTGAAAATATAGTCAAGGCCTTGAAACTTTTTGATATACATGTATTGTTTAATTACGAAAATACTGTTGGTAAACTATTAGTTAGAAACAACCATCGTAGTGATAATTGTGTCATTTATAAAATACCTTGTAAAGACTGTAATAGGTTCTATGTTGGGCAAACATCTAAAGATCTGAATTCCAGAATTTCGCAACATACAAAAATCTTGGTAGTCTTGAGACTATTTATCCAAGATCCTAGAGCGCTTTGTGGACAACTTGGTTTTTCAGTTGCATATTGGCTTGCGGACAATTCAAGCTTGTTCGCATTCTTGTTACTCACGTGGCCGTACAAAACGCAATCAGAGAACACTGTATGAACATCAGAGGCCCAAGGTTGTTCAACGTCCTACCAGCGAGCATCAGAAATATTACAGGAACAATCGTGGACATCTTCAAAAGGAAACTAGATTGTTTCCTTCAAGGAGTGCCCGACCAACCAGGCTGTGGTGGGTATGTGAGCCTGCGGGCCGCTCCAAACAACAGCCTGGTGGACCAAAATCTCACAAGTCAAGTCTGGCCTCGGGCCGGGCTTGGGGAGTAGAAGAACTCCCAGAACCCCATCAACCAGGTATCAACCAGGTACAAAGTGAGGTGATTCGATGAAATATCTATGCCCAAGTTGACCATCAAGCGCTCTCGGATCTTGGATAAATTGTCTCACGACTACCAAGATTTTTGTAGAGTCGTACTGGTCTATTGGTTAAGGTACCAGATATACCAAAGTGCATAGTGCTCCTGGCTATCTGGATACGAATCCTTTTGGGTTGTTTAGAACACTTTACCACCAGAAGACTCGAACCCTAGCCAGCACAGAAGCCTTCCAGCAACTGGCATAACAGGTACACCTTTAACCCACTGCACCACGCTCAGACCCTTAAAAGAGATGTTAATTTCAGGGTATTTAAACACCCCAAAGGTTACCACCTCCCAAGGGCAACTAGAGCAAGTGAGGGGTCACTTACGTTTTACATCAAGTCCCTGTTAATATGGGAGAACTCTGTGTCTATGCTTGATGCACAACTTGCCTAAACACGCAAGTGAAGTTATACAACTTTAGAACACTTTCCCACCAGGAGACTGGAACCCTAGCCAGCACAGAAGCCTTCCAGCAACTGGCATAACAGGTACGCCTTTAACCCACTGCACCACACTCAGACCCTTAAAAGAGATGGTAATTTCGGGGTATTTAAACACCCCGAAGATTACCACCTCCCTGTGTACTATAAACACAGTACCTGTGTTTATAGTACTATATAAGTTTATTATAAACTAATTACAGCAGTTGCTATAACATTGCAGAATAATTTTGAATTCTTTCCACAGTGCTTTTTTTATTTACACATTTACAGGAAGTTAATTTGTTTTAAATTCTTGATGCTTTAGTGCTACATGTTCTGCATTACATGTTAATTCTTTTGTGTATATTTTTATGCATTTTATCCATTATTAAGTATTATATTGCACACTACATGTGAGAACTGTGACCCCTAGTGCCTTGCAAGTGTCTATATGTGCATGTGTGTGTGTGTGCAGGGTAGAGTGCAGTGTTGATGACATACCACCCAACAACACATGAAATGAGCCGCAGCACAGGTGCAGATCCCCACCCGGGGCCCTCCAGTGAGGATCCCCACCCGGGGCCCTCCAGTGAGGATCCCCACCCGGGGCCCTCCAGTGAGGATCCCCACCCGGGGCCCTCCAGTGAGGATCCCAACCCGGGGCCCTCCAGTGAGGATCCCAACCCGGGGCCCTCCAACAGTAATGGTACAGGTCACTCTACGACAGAGGATGATGTTAACTTGCAGGCGATGAGTCAATATAACGTGACTAAAGTATGATGACCAGACCCTGTAAATAACGTGGCTAAAGTATGATGACCAGACCCTGTAAATAACGTGGCTAAAGTATGATGACCAGACCATTCTCAAGTCGATCACAATCGACTTGAGAATGGTCCAGGACGGACCGAAACGTCGTCGTCTCTTCACATTCTAGTGTGTGGTCTGGTCATCATGATGTTAACTTCCAACTAGTCCAAGGCAGAAACAGCATGAAACGGGACAGGTTACAGCGACAGGGTGAGCAGCAACAGCAGCAGCAACATCATTAACAACAACAACAACAACGACAAGACGAAGACAGTGAGTGGCACACCCTAATCTTTCCTGCAATGGGATTGACAGCAGCAGTGAAGTATAGATGGATTATTAAAGCCACCCGCGCCCACAGAGCAGAGTATCGCATAGAGAGCAGGTGTGTAGGTGGCAATGTCAGCGCACGAGTGCAGGGTTACAGTGCTTTGTAGTACTTCACAGAGACCAGTCTTGAGTATCAAGGTAAAGAAGGTAAATTGTTGGAAGCAAACCCACAGATAAGACAAACTAAAATTATAATTATGAACTATAGTATTCATGTTGACGTGGAATTTCTCAAGGACTATGAACAGATTGTTTGGGTCGAGCGCAACACTGGACCAGGGGGACTGTCCAAAAATCAAGCAATTGCCATGTGGAAGGAAGACCTGCCCCCAGTCATTAAAATACCAGGCATGAGGGCGTGCAAAGTGGAGAGGTATATTGGCAGCCCGTCCTTGTGTGGCAACTGTCAACGGTGGGATCACAGAACGTGGCAATGTGATCGCCCAATTAGATGTTGGTGTTGCAGTGGCTCTCACGACACCAAGCAGTGTCTGGCCAAGCTTAAACCGGGTGGGGGTGGCGGGGTAATACTTAGATGTGTCAACTGCTAGCAGCCCCATCATGCCTGGAACAGATATTACAGCAAGAGGCCTGACTAGCAGGGCTTGGGAAGGACGCCGACGCAAACAGCAGGTGGACCAGTGAACAGGGGTGGGAGTGGCTCCGTGAACAGTACTACAGCAAACCAGGGTCCAGCCTACAGTAGGCAGACAATAGCATGGGGTAGTGGTGGATTGACCCACGACCATCCAGAACAGGCCCAACCAGACCCCTTTCCTCTCACAAACCCACTTACCTCTACCCGACTCACTAACCCCAACCCTATCTCACTCACTAACCCCAACCCTACCCCACCCAACAACCCCATTCCTGCTTCATCACCCATACCCCCTAACACCTCCCAGTCAACCAGCTCTTCTGCCTCTCAGGCGACCCTCCCTTCCCCCCACCCTACCACTTCCCCTCCTCACTCACCAACCAACACTTTACTGGGTCCAGATAAAACAATGCCGCCCGATATGGAAGCAATGATTACCCACGTGATAAAAAATCACCCACTTATGCAAGAATTAATAACCAAGCAAACAAACTTGAGAATACCCTATGTACGATCCAGAAGACCCAGGAGGATATACTTCAAATTCTGCAGGGCCTGAACTTGTCTCAGGCGAGTTCAGTAGGTTGCAACTTGGTGCATGAGGATGCAACACGAGCCACGGCACGTAACAGCAGACTCAGGGCTATCGCTGCCGCAGTGAACACATCAACACCAGTGAACGCAAAACCTCTAGTGAACACATCAACACCAGTGAACGCAACACCACTAGTGAACACATCAACACCAGTGAACACACCACCACCACCAGTGAACACAACAACACCACCAGTGAACACAACACCACCACCAGTGAACACAACAACACCACCAGTGAACACAACAACACCACCAGTGAACACACCACCACCACCAGTGAACACACCACCACCACCAGTGAACACAACACCACCACCAGTGAACACAACAACACCACCAGTGAACACAACAACACCACCAGTGAACACACCACCACCACCAGTGAACACAACACCACCAACAGCACCACCAGTGAACACACCACCACCACCAGTGAACACAACAACACCACCAGTGAACACAACACCACCACCAGTGAACACAACACCACCACCAGTGAACACAACACCACCACCAGTGAACACAACACCACCACCAGTGAACACAACAACACCACCAGTGAACACACCACCACCACCAGTGAACACAACAACACCACCAGTGAACACAACACCACCACCAGTGAACACAACAACACCACCAGTGAACACAACAACACCACCAGTGAACACACCACCACCACCAGTGAACACAACAACACCACCAGTGAACACAACAACACCACCAGTGAACACAACAACACCACCAGTGAACACACCACCACCACCAGTGAACACAACACCACCACCAGTGAACACAACACCACCACCAGTGAACACAACACCACCACCAGTGAACACAACACCACCACCAGTGAACACAACAACACCACCAGTGAACACACCACCACCACCAGTGAACACAACAACACCACCAGTGAACACACCACCACCACCAGTGAACACAACACCACCACCAGTGAACACAACAACACCACCAGTGAACACAACAACACCACCAGTGAACACAACACCACCACCAGTGAACACAACAACACCACCAGTGAACACACCACCACCACCAGTGAACACAACAACACCACCAGTGAACACACCACCACCACCAGTGAACACAACACCACCACCAGTGAACACAACAACACCACCAGTGAACACAACAACACCACCAGTGAACACAACACCACCACCAGTGAACACAACACCACCACCAGTGAACACAACAACACCACCAGTGAACACAACACCACCACCAGTGAACACAACACCACCACCAGTGAACACAACACCACCACCAGTGAACACACCACCACCACCAGTGAACACAACAACACCACCAGTGAACACAACAACACCACCAGTGAACACACCACCACCACCAGTGAACACAACAACACCACCAGTGAACACACCACCACCACCAGTGAACACAACAACACCACCAGTGAACACACCACCACCACCAGTGAACACAACACCACCACCAGTGAACACAACAACACCACCAGTGAACACACCACCACCACCAGTGAACACAACACCACCACCAGTGAACACAACACCACCACCAGTGAACACAACACCACCACCAGTGAACACAACACCACCACCAGTGAACACAACAACACCACCAGTGAACACACCACCACCACCAGTGAACACAACAACACCACCAGTGAACACACCACCACCACCAGTGAACACAACAACACCACCAGTGAACACAACACCACCACCAGTGAACACAACACCACCAACAGCACCACCAGTGAACACACCACCACCACCAGTGAACACAACACCACCACCAGTGAACACACCAACACCACCAGTGAACACAACACCACCACCAGTGAACACACCACCACCACCAGTGAACACAACACCACCACCAGTGAACACACCAACACCACCAGTGAACACAACACCACCACCAGTGAACACAACACCACCACCAGTGAACACAACACCACCACCAGTGAACACAACACCACCAACAGCACCACCAGTGAACACAACACCACCACCAGTGAACACAACACCACCAACAGCACCACCAGTGAACACAACACCACCACCAGTGAACACAACACCACCAACAGCACCACCAGTGAACACACCACCACCACCAGTGAACACAACACCACCACCAGTGAACACACCAACACCACCAGTGAACACAACACCACCACCAGTGAACACACCAACACCACCAGTGAACACAACAACACCACCAGTGAACACAACACCACCACCAGTGAACACAACACCACCACCAGTGAACACAACAACACCACCAGTGAACACAACAACACCACCAGTGAACACAACACCACCACCAGTGAACACAACACCACCACCAGTGAACACAACAACACCACCAGTGAACACAACACCACCACCAGTGAACACAACAACACCACCAGTGAACACAACAACACCACCAGTGAACACAACAACACCACCAGTGAACACAACACCACCACCAGTGAACACAACACCACCACCAGTGAACACAACAACACCACCAGTGAACACAACACCACCACCAGTGAACACAACACCACCACCAGTGAACACAACACCACCACCAGTGAACACACCACCACCACCAGTGAACACAACAACACCACCAGTGAACACAACAACACCACCAGTGAACACACCACCACCACCAGTGAACACAACAACACCACCAGTGAACACACCACCACCACCAGTGAACACAACAACACCACCAGTGAACACACCACCACCACCAGTGAACACAACACCACCACCAGTGAACACAACAACACCACCAGTGAACACACCACCACCACCAGTGAACACAACACCACCACCAGTGAACACAACACCACCACCAGTGAACACAACACCACCACCAGTGAACACAACAACACCACCAGTGAACACACCACCACCACCAGTGAACACAACAACACCACCAGTGAACACACCACCACCACCAGTGAACACAACAACACCACCAGTGAACACAACACCACCACCAGTGAACACAACACCACCAACAGCACCACCAGTGAACACACCACCACCACCAGTGAACACAACACCACCACCAGTGAACACACCAACACCACCAGTGAACACAACACCACCACCAGTGAACACACCACCACCACCAGTGAACACAACACCACCACCAGTGAACACACCAACACCACCAGTGAACACAACACCACCACCAGTGAACACAACACCACCACCAGTGAACACAACACCACCACCAGTGAACACAACACCACCAACAGCACCACCAGTGAACACAACACCACCACCAGTGAACACAACACCACCAACAGCACCACCAGTGAACACAACACCACCACCAGTGAACACAACACCACCAACAGCACCACCAGTGAACACACCACCACCACCAGTGAACACAACACCACCACCAGTGAACACACCAACACCACCAGTGAACACAACACCACCACCAGTGAACACACCAACACCACCAGTGAACACAACAACACCACCAGTGAACACAACACCACCACCAGTGAACACAACACCACCACCAGTGAACACAACAACACCACCAGTGAACACAACAACACCACCAGTGAACACAACACCACCACCAGTGAACACAACACCACCACCAGTGAACACAACAACACCACCAGTGAACACAACACCACCACCAGTGAACACAACAACACCACCAGTGAACACAACAACACCACCAGTGAACACAACAACACCACCAGTGAACACAACAACACCACCAGTGAACACAACAACACCACCAGTGAACACACCACCACCACCAGTGAACACAACAACACCACCAGTGAACACAACACCACCACCAGTGAACACACCACCACCACCAGTGAACACAACAACACCACCAGTGAACACAACACCACCACCAGTGAACACAACAACACCACCAGTGAACACAACACCACCACCAGTGAACACACCACCACCACCAGTGAACACAACAACACCACCAGTGAACACACCACCACCACCAGTGAACACAACACCACCAACAGCACCACCAGTGAACACAACGACACTAGTGTACACAACACCACTGGCACCCATACAAACAGTACCACCAGCACATGACGGTGGTGCAACACCACATACAACACCACCAGTGAACACACTCTCACCAGCAACACCACATACAACACCACCAGTGAACACACTCTCACCAGCAACAACACCGCACACAGTACATCTGATGACCAACACCTCCACGATGGATAACCACGCTGAAGAAAGTCTCACTATCCTACAATGGAAATGCAATGGCGTTCGCGGTAGACTTAATGACATCATATAATACGCTCGTGAACACCAAACTGACGTCATAGTGCTACAGGAGACAATGGTAGGTGATGACTTCAACCCAAGGTTCAGCGGTTATCGCAAGTTTTCCCTGCCCTCTGGGGACAGGAAACGGGGTCTTATTACCTATGTCAGCAACAACATACCCGCACAGATTATTGATGATCTTCCCATGGGGGATGACTATGAATCACTGGGAGTAACCCTTTACTTAAACAATAATACCCTACATATAATAAACCTATATGTGCCACAGAGTAAACTTGACCTTGACACACTGCCTGAATTTGTTAATGAAGAACCTACCCTACTGGTTGGTGACCTGAATGCCAGACACCCACACTTTGGTGCCAACTGTCATCAGCCCAATGTCAATGGACGGAAACTGTCACTCTTTGTCAGGGCGAGTAAAAACCTTAGAGTCCTGGGTGATGAACAGCCAACTCACCTCAGAGGAGGAAGATTGGACTATGCTCTGCTGCTGAATGCACAGGACACAAATGCCAGTACACACATTGTGCACAGTTTATGTAGTGACCACTGGGCACTGATTACCACCGTCGACATGAGCAAGAGAAGGAAAGAGACAAATAAAAGAAAAAGGTTATCACTCGGACCAGATATGAGGCCGCACTTCATAAACAGGATGAGTGACTGATTCACGGAATACCAAATCACAGAAGACATTGATACATTTGTTGATGACCTTAACCACCAAATTGAGAGCTGTCTCAGAGTTCCCCGCCGTACGACTGGGCGAAATAACCTCAGAGAAAGAAAATAAAATGGTATGAGAACGATTACATAAAGATGCTTAACGCATATGTAAGAGACATGTGTAGGGAGTACCGGAGACATCCCACTGAAAGTAACCAAGAATTGTTTAAAACTGTGTGTCAAATAGCCAGGGAAGAGAAGATTAGAGCGGGAAAGACAATGGCTTGAGTTCACTAGCTCAATTGGACGGGAAACATCTGCAAGACAAGTGTGGGCAAAAATTCAGATAGCTAAGGGGGGCAGAGCCCGGCCTGCGGCTCACAAAGACTCCCTGGGTAAGGCCGAGGAACTAATTCACAAGTGGAGTGATGCAGAATCCTCCTCTTCCCTCCCTGCAGAAATCAGCAGGGAACAGCTCCTGCGACATGATAACAGAAAAATTAGGATAACAAGAGCACTGTCTAGTGATGACGAATATGGGGAACCGATCACAGCCCAGGAAGTAAGGGGCGCTATGAAAAAGGTTAAAAGTACAGCACCTGGAGAAGATGGCGTTACCTACGACATACTCAGTGCACTGTGTGAAGTGTCTGGGAATCCACTACTCCACCTGTTTAACAAGTCACTCCTAAGTGGAGTGTTGGCCACACAATGGAAACATGCAATAATTGTTCCCATACCGAAGCCTAATGACCCTGGTAATTACAGACCTATCAGCCTCGTGTCATGCACTTGCAAGATGCTTGAAAGGATCATCCTAAACCGACTGTTGCACGAAATAGGCAGGTTAGGGGAGGGGGTCAATGGATTTGTTAAAGCACGGAGCACAGCAAATTGTATAGTTAATTACTTGGCTAATGACACTGCTAAGTACTCTGTATTTGTCGACATCAAAGGAGCCTTCGACAAAGCGCAGGGGATTGCGATCCTGGACGAGTTTGCATGCATAGGTGTCAAGGGAAGACTCATGAAAGGGGTTGAAGACTACCTCACAGGGAGGAAAGCCAAGGTCTGCTTCAATGGAGCAGTCTCCAGAACAATGAATATGGAACTCGGGACCCACCAAGGCTGACTCTTCAGCCGTACACTATTCAATGTACTTATGAACGTCATTGTAAATATTGATTTTCCGAAAGGAACACAACAAGTGGGATATACAGATGATGTTCTAATACAAGCTCCCACCTTGGGAAAAATTAAACAGTTCATTGAACTCCTTGGAAGGAAATGTATTGAGCTCGGTTTCACTCTCTCCACAAACAACACGAAGGCATACTCCCATCACAAGCGGGGAGCAAATGAAGAACTACAAATTAATGGTATAACACTTGAATGGTTGACCACTATCGGTACCTTGGCGTCACTGTCGGCTCTAACAAGAGGCGCAAAGAAAGAAAGAGGCGCTCAATAAACTCATAGGAACATGCAAAAGTCGACTCAGGGCACTGAAAGCTATGACCTGGAATGGACATAGAGCCTCTATTGCCGTGCTTAAAATGATGTACACAGCCTATGTGCGCTCCGTCATAGACTATGACGCACCAGTTCTGTGCACCTACTCCCAAAGCGATATGAAAAGGCTTGAAAGCATTCAAAATGAAGCCATGACAATCATTCTTGGAGTTCCAAGAACTGCCAAAACGTCAAATCTACGAGAGGAGTTGTCCCTCCCCAGTGTTAAAAGTAGAATTAAGGAGCTGAATGCTAAGCTTGCAATTAGGATAGCCAGAGATCCCCATTACAATGATGTCTTTATCTACCCTATCAATTCCCTTCAGAATCTTGAATGTGGTGATCATGTCCCCCCTAACTCTTCTGTCTTCCAGCGAAGTGAGGTTTTATTCCTGTAGTCTCTCCTCGTAGCTCATACCTCTCAGCTCGGGTACTAGTCTGGTGGCAAACCTTTGAACCTTTTCCAGTTTAGTCTTATCCTTGACTAGATATGGACTCCATGCTGGGGCTGCATACTCCAGGATTGGCCTGACATATGTGGTATACAAAGTTCTGAATGATTCTTTACACAAGTTTCTGAATGCCGTTCGTATGTTGGCCAGCCTGGCATATGCCGCTGATGTTATCCGCTTGATATGTGCTGCAGGAGACAGGTCTGGCGTGATATCAACCCCCAAGTCTTTTTCCTTCTCTGACTCCTGAAGAATTTCCTCTCCCAGATGATACCTTGTATCTGGCCTCCTGCTCCCTACACCTATCTTCATTACATTACATTTGGTTGGGTTAAACTCTAACAACCATTTGTTTGACCATTCCTTCAGCTTGTTTAGGTCTTCTTGAAGCCTCAAACAGTCCTTTTCTGTTTTAATCCTTCTCATAATTTTAGCATCGTCCGCAAACATTGAGAGAAATGAATCGATACCCTCCGGGAGATCATTTACATATATCAGAAACAAGATAGGACCGAGTACAGAGCCCTGTGGGACTCCACTGGTGACTTCACGCCAATCGGAGGTCTCACCCCTCACCGTAACTCTCTGCTTCCTATTGCTTAGATACTCCCTTATCCACTGGAGCACCTTACCAGCTACACCTGCCTGTCTCTCCAGCTTATGTACCAGCCTCTTATGCGGTACTGTGTCAAAGGCTTTCCGACAATCCAAGAAAATGCAGTCTGCCTAGCCCTCTCTTTCTTCCTTAATCTTTGTCACCTGATCGTAGAATTCTATCAAGCCTGTAAGGCAAGATTTACCCTCCCTGAACCCATGTTGGTGATTTGTCACGAAGTCCCTTCTCTCCAGATGTGTTACCAGGTTTTTTTCACGATCTTCTCCATCACCTTGCATGGTATACAAGTCAAGGACACTGGCCTGTAGAGGACACTCTTGCCTGTCGCACTTTTTGTATATTGGGACCACATTCGCCGTCTTCCATATTTCTGGTAGGTCTCCCATCTCCAGTGACTTACTATACACTATGGAGAGTGGCAAGCAAAGTGCCTCTGCACACTCTTTCAGTATCCATGGTGAGATCCCATCTGGACCAACAGCCTTTCTAACATCCAGATCCAGCAGGTGTCTCCTGACCTCCTCTCTCGTAATTTTGAACTCTTCCAAGGCCACCTGGTTTACCTCCCTTTCTCCTAGCACAGTGACCTCACCCTGTTCTATTGTGAAGACCTCCTGGAACCTCTTGTTGAGTTCTTCACACACCTCTCTGTCATTCTCACTATACCCGTCCTCGCCTGTTCGAAGTTTCAATACCTGTTCTTTCACTGTTGTTTTCCTTCTGATGTGACTGTGGAGTAGCTTTGGTTCGGTCTTGGCTTTGTTTGCTATATCATTTTCAAAACTTTTCTCTGCTTCTCTTCTCACCCTGACATACTCATTCCTGGTTCTCTGGTATCTGTCTCTGCTTTCTGGTGTTCTGTTATTCCGGAAGTTCCTCCACGCCCTTTTGTTCAGTTTCTTCGCTTCCATACATGCCCTATTATACCATGGATTCTTCTGTTGCTTCTCGGATTATTCCCTTTGGGCCGGGATGAACCTGTTTTCTGCCTCCTGACACTTTTGGGTAACATAGTCCATCATACCCTGTACAGACTTATCTCTGAGGTCTGTGTCCCAAGGTATTTCACTTAGGAAACTTCTCATCTGTTCATAATTCCCCTTTCGGTATGCCAGCCTTTTGATTCCTAGTTCTTTTTTGGGGGAGATAAGTCCTAGCTCTACCAGGTACTCAAAGTTCAATACATTGTGGTCACTCATTCCCAAGGGCGCTTCCATCTTAACTTCCCTTATATCCCACTCATTTAGGGTAAATATCAAATCAAGCATTGCTGGTTCATCTTCTCCTCTCATTTTTGTTGGTTCTTTGATGTGCTGGGTTAAGAAGTTTCTTGTTGCCACGTCCAGCAGCTTAGCTCTCCATGTTTCTGGTCCTCCATGCGGGTCTCTGTTCTTCAAATCTATCTTCCCATGGTTGAAGTCTCCCATAATTAGTAGTCCAGATCCATTCCTGCTAGCAACAGAAGCTGCTCTTTCTATTATGTTAATGGTGACCATGTTGTTTCTATCATATTCCTGTCTAGGTCTTCTGTCATTTGGTGGTGGATTATATATGACTACGACTATATTTTTTTTCCCTCCATTTGTTACGGTACCTGCTATGTAGTCACTGAAACCTTCACAGCCCTGAATATCCATCTCCTCAAAATCCCAGCCTTTTCTTACCAGCAGAGCTACACCACCCCCACCTCTTCCTTCCCTCTCTTTCCTCATAACATAATAGTCCTGTGGGAACACTGCGTTTGTTATCGTTTTCGAGAGCTTTGTTTCTGTGAGGGCTATTATGTCTGGGTTTTCCTCTAGTACCCGTTCTCCAAACTCATTTGCATTATTTGTAATTCCATCTATGTTAGTGTACATCGCTTTGAGGCTCACTTTCTTCTGTCCCTTCTCAAATCGTCTCCTTGGTGAGTGTTCTGCTGGTGGGGGAGGCTGTTCCATGGGTGTGAGGACCTGTGAGGTGGATAACAGGGTCTCAGAGGATACTGGGATGAGGGGCGGGGGATCCAGTGAAGGGGGAGGGACAGGGAGGGTATGGGGTGAAAGGGGAGGGTTGTCAATGTGTGTGTGTGTGTATGTGCGTGTGCGTGTGTGTGCGTGTGTGTGTGTGTGTGTGTGTGTGTGTGTGTGTGTGTGTGTGTGTGTGTGTGTGTGTGTGTGTGTGTGTGTGTATACTCACCTATTTGTACTCACCTATTTGTGCTTGCGGGGGTTGAGCTTTGGCTCTTTGGTCCCGCCTCTCAACTGTCAATCAACTGGTGTACAGATTCCTGAGCCTACTGGGCTCTATCATATCTACATTTAAAACTGTGTATGGAGTCAGCCTCCACCACCTCACTGCCTAATGCATTCCATCCGTTAACTACCCTGACACTGAAAAAGTTCCTTCTAACGTCTCTGTGGCTCATGTGAGTACTCAGTTTCCACCTGTGTCCCCTTGTTCGCGTCCCACCAGTGTTGAATAGTTTATCCTTGTTTACCCGGTCGATTCCTCTGAGGATTTTGTAGGTTGTGATCATGTCTCCCCTTACTCTTCTGTCTTCCAGTGTCGTAAGGTGCATTTCCCGCAGCCTTTCCTCGTAACTCATGCCTCTTAGTTCTGGGACTAGTCTAGTGGCATACCTTTGGACTTTTTCCAGCTTCGTCTTGTGCTTGACAAGGTACGGGCTCCATGCTGGGGCCGCATACTCCAGGATTGGTCTTACATATGTGGTGTACAAGATTCTGAATGATTCCTTACACAGGTTCCTGAACGCTGTTCTGATGTTAGCCAGCCTCGCATATGCCGCAGACGTTATTCTTTTTATGTGGGCTTCAGGAGACAGGTTTGGTGTGATATCAACTCCTAGATCTTTCTCTCTGTTCGTTTCATTAAGTACTTCATCTCCTATTCTGTAGCCTGTGTTTGGCCTCCTATTTCCACCACCTAGTTTCATTACTTTGCATTTACTCGGGTTGAACTTCAACAGCCATTTGTTGGACCATTCACTCAGTCTGTCTAGGTCATCTTGTAGCCTCCTACTATCGTCCTCAGTTTCAATCCTCATCATAATTTTTGCATCATCGGCAAACATTGAGAGAAACGATTCTATACCCTCTGGAAGATCATTTACATATATCAGAAACAGTATAGGTCCAAGGACTGACCCCTGCGGTACTCCACTCGTAACGTCTCGCCAATCTGAGACCTCACCCCTCACACTGACTCGTTGTCTCCTGTTACTTAGGTATTCCTGTATCCAACGGAGTACCTTCCCTTTCACTCCAGCCTGCATCTCCAGTTTTTTCACTAGCCTCTTGTGTGGCACTGTGTCAAAGGCTTTCTGACAATCCAAAAATATGCAGTCTGCCCACCCTTCTCTTTCTTGCCTTATTTTTGTTGCCTGGTCGTAGAATTCAAGTAACCCTGTGAGGCAGGACCTGCCATCCCTGAATCCATGTTGATGCTGTGTTACAAAGTTCTTTCGCTCCAGATGTTCCACTAGCTTTCTTCGCACAATCTTCTCCATCAACTTGCATGGTATGCAGGTTAGGGACACTGGTCTGTAATTCAGTGCCTCCTGCCTATCCCCTTTCTTGTATATCGGGACTACGTTAGCTGCTTTCCAAATTTCTGGCAGTTCCCCTGTTGCCAGTGATTTGTTATACACCACGGAGAGCGGGAGGCACAGTTCTTCTGCTCCTTCCTTTAGTATCCAAGGGGAGATTCCATCTGGACCTATAGCCTTTGTCACATCCAATTCTAGTAAACACTTCCTTACTTCCCCGCTGGTAATCTCAAACTCTTCCAGTGGTTCCTGGTTAGCTATTCCCTCTCTTATCTCTGGGATTTCTCCTTGCTCCAAGGTGAAGACCTCCTGGAATTTCTTATTCAGTTCCTCACACACTTCCTTGTCGTTTGTAGTGAATCCTTCTGCCCCTAACCTTAATTTCATAACCTGTTCCTTTACTGTTGTTTTTCTCCTGATGTGGCTATGCAGCAATTTAGGCTGAGTCTTTGCCTTGCTTGCGATGTCATTTTCGTATTGTCTTTCTGCCTCTCTTCTCATCCTAACATATTCATTCCTGGCATTCTGGTATCTTTCTCTGCTCTCCAGTGTCCTGTTATTCCTATAGTTTCTCCATGCCCTTTTACTTTGCTGCTTAGCTAGCCTACATCTCTGATTAAACCATGGGTTTCTCATCTTCATTTCACTGTTTTCCTTTTGGAGTGGGACAAACTTGTTTGCTGCATCCTTGCATTTTGCGTGATGTATTCCATCATATCTTGGGCCGTCTTTTCCCTGAGCTCTGTTTCCCATGCTATATCTGCTAGGCATTTTCTTATCTCCTCATAGTTTCCCTTTCGGTATGCTAACCTTTTGGTTTCGGTATACCTTCTCGAGTTCAATAACCCTTCTTCAATCAGGTACTCAAACACCAATACACTGTGGTCGCTCATTCCTACTGGGTCCTCAAAACTGATTTCTCTTATGTCAGAGTCGTTCAGGGTGAAAACCAGGTCGAGTCTCGCTGGTTCGTCTTTTCCTCTCATCCTTGTGGGTTCACTGACATGCTGGGTTAAGAAGTTTCTAGTCGCCACCTCCAGTAGTTTGGCTCTCCACGTATCCTCGCCTCCATGCGGTTCCTTGTTCTCCCAATCAATCCTGCCGTGATTGAAGTCCCCCATGATGAGCAGGTGGGATCTATTTCTACAGGCAGAAGAGGCTGCCCTCTCAATTATAGTGTTAACTGCCATGTTGTTGCTTTCGTACTCTTGACTGGGTCTTTTGTCATTTGGTGGAGGATTATATATTACTGCTACTACTATCCTTGGTCCTCCCATTGTCATGGTGCCTGCTATGTAGTCTCTGAAACCCTCACAGCCCGGGATAGCCATCTCCTTAAAGCTCCATTCCTTTCTCATGAGTAGGGCCACTCCTCCTCCTCCCCTACCTTCCCTCTCTTTCCTTATTATTGTGTACTCCTGGGGAAATACGGCATTCGTTATGATTCCAGAGAGTTTTGTTTCAGTGAGTCCAATTACATCTGGGTTCACTTCTTGTGCTCTTTCCCTTAGTTCACTTGCCTTGCTTGTGATCCCATCTATGTTCGAGTACATTGCCCTGAAACTAACTCTCTTCTGCTTCTCCTCTGGGGAGGACCTGTGGGGTCTGGGGTGAGCGGGAGCTGGGAGGATCTGGTATGGGGAGACTGGTGGATCTGGTATGGGGAGACTGTGTGTGTGTGTGTGTGTGTGTGTGTGTGTGTGTGTGTGTGTGTGTGTGTGTGTGTGTGTGTGTGTGTGTGTGTGTGTGTGTGTATGTGTGGAAAAAATAGTTAGTAATAGTTGATTGATTGACAGTTGAGAGGCGGGCCGAAAGAGCAAAGCTCAACCCCCGCAAGCACTAGGTGAATATAAAGGTAAATTAATTTTCCCTCCCCTTTTCCCTTGTTGACAGGAAGTGTATAATAATTATTTAAGTGTACGTGGAGAGATTTGTTGTGATGAGAAGGGCACAGATTACGAAAATTTCGGGCTAAGTGTAGAATTTTCGTATTGTTTTTTAATTCGGAGGATCCAGGTTAACCGTGTATTGTTAATGAGAAGTTAAAGTAAATATTACCTAAGTGAAGTTATTAGTGACTTATTTGTAAGTTATAACTTATAATTAAAAATTATAATTTAGAAGTTTTCTGTGCTAGAAAAGATTAAAAAGGAAGTGGAGTGCCTAGTGAATTCTAGCGAGAAATACTGTTGGATGTTGCCATATTATCGAGGTCTTTTATTAAGGAGTGTTGCCACATAGAAACACTTAATATGTTTTCAAACCTTAGGCTTAGTAATTTTAATTCTAGTACGGGGTCCAAGATTTTATTATGGTGTTTTGTTTCATTCCTTCACTCGCTATGTTTGCCTGGCAATAGACAGAGCACTGAACACAAGTAAGTAATTACCAGACTGGAAACGGTATAACGCTGCCCATAGAGAAATTTATCTGGCCTTAAGTGGAGCTCTGGACAGATTGGCGACCTTAGGCTGGTATAACTTTTGTGAAAAGCCGGTAGCGGGGAACCTGGTCTCAGTGTCCGCGGACACTCTCGTTGACAAGCCCTTCATGCAAACTGCATCTACTATCAAGAAGAAGAAGACCAAGGAAACGGCCGACTTACCTTATTCGCCACAGGAACAAGGCCGGGTTCGAGGAAGTTTTCCCTGTGAGTGACAAAGGTGCTCAACTTAAGTGAAGAGTGGCACTGAATGGATGGAATGGGGGGGGGGAGTAATACCCGAGGAGAGCGGGAGTGAGAGTGCTTCGCGCCACAATGGATAGATAGATTGATAGATAAATGAATAAATTGGCGGATAGATGTATGGAGAAATATATGAGGAGATTGATGGAAATATAACTGAATAAATAGATCGATGGAAAGATAGCTGAGAAAATATATGGATGGAAAGATAGCTGAATAAATAGATGGATGAATGGAAAAATAAATAGAACGAACCAGCTAAACTCGACCTGATTTTCACCCTGAATGAGTCAAAGATAAGGGGAAGACACACTGGAAGCCCCCATAGGAATGAGTGACCGTCGCCTACTGACATTTGAGAACCTGGCGGCAGTAGGGATAACATATCCAAGGAAGGAATCAGAAAGGAAAAGTCTGACTTACCAAAGAGGAAACTATGACTAGACGAAGAAATTCCTAATGGTAATTAGGAAGTTTATAATGAATTGTGTAGTGGGTCACTACACAATTCATGCAGTGACCCACATTCATGGGTCACTACAGACAGCAGGAACCCACACTCATGGGTCACCACAGACGGCAGGAACCCACAGTCATGGGTCTCCACAGACGGTACGAACCCCACACTCATGGGTCACCACAGACTCGAGAAACCCACAGTCATGGGTCTCCACAGACGGCAGGAACCCACAGTCATGGGTCTCCACAGACGGCAGGAACCCACAGTCATGGGTCTCCACAGACGGCAGGAACCCACAGTCATGGGTCTCCACAGACGGCAGGAACCCACAGTCATGGGTCTCCACAGACGGCATGAACCCACAGTCATGGGTCTCCACAGACGGCAGGAACCCACAGTCATGGGTCTCCACAGACGGCAGGAACCCACAGTCATGGGTCTCCACAGACGGCAGGAACCCACAGTCATGGGTCTCCACAGACGGCAGGAACCCACAGTCATGGGTCTCCACAGACGGCAGGAACCCACGGGTCAACAATGAGGGGAGGACAGAGAGGTGCATAATGAGAATGCACGAGAGCAGCAGGGAGTGAGAGGAACCCATTAATCACAGCAGTTTTGTCCTTCCGGAGGATGGGACGGTGTTGGGCAGCTCTAGGAGAGTAGGTTGTCAAGGGAGAGTAGGTTGTCAAGGGAGAGTAGGGTATTAAGGGAGAGTAGGTTGTCAAGGGAGAGTAGGGTATTAAGGGAGAGTAGGTTGTCAAGGGAGAGTAGGTTGTCAAGGGAGAGTAGGTTGTCAAGGGAAAGTAGGTTGTCAAGGGAAAGTAGGTTGTCAAGGGAAAGTAGGTTGTCAAGGGAGAGTAGGGTATTAAGGGAGAGTAGGTTGTCAAGGGAGAGTAGGTTGTCAAGGGAGAGTAGGGTATTAAGGGAGAGTAGGTTGTCAAGGGAGAGTAGGATGTCAAGGGAAAGTAGGTTCTCAAGGGAGAGTAGGGTATTAAGGGAGAGTAGGTTGTCAAGGGAGAGTAGGTTGTCAAGGGAGAGTAGGGGTATTAAGGGAGAGTAGGTTGTCAAGGGAGAGTAAGTTGTCAAGGGAGAGTAGGGGTATTAAGGGAGAGTAGGTTGTCAAGGGAGAGTAGGTTGTCAAGGGAGAGTAGGGGTATTAAGGGAGAGTAGGTTGTCAAGGGAGAGTAGGGGTATTAAGGGAGAGTAGGTTGTCAAGGGAGAGTAAGTTGAACATCGTAATGACCCCAAAATTACCACAGTGGAGGGTGACAGTTAAAGAAAGAGCAGACGCTCCCTGGTGCTGGTGCCTCCTCTGGCACCACAACTGTATCAGGACACTGAGGAACCTCCCGGACTCACGTCCAATGGTAGGGCAGTGCCACTAAAATGGGAACAATAGGCTTAGTCATTCACCTGATGTCAGGTGAATGACTAAGTCATGCAAGGAAAGGTGAAACGCCTTGCAACCTCTGAACAGTCAACTAACACAACACTTGTACCTCTTATTAGACTGTTTTACAGCAACTTCTTTTCGACGGCTCATACAACGGAGGAAAGTGTCCTGAAAGATATTATTAATAGGAACGTTATCCCCACAGTCAAAAAAAAAACAGAAGATACAATTGACAATTTACTACAAAAACAAGAAAGCGGCCAACCTACTCATAAAGAACTCTCCAGACACCATACAAAACGCCTTGAAAGAAACCAACGTCGTCTATGACTTCACATGCCTACTTGGGGGACTGTCAGCCCCAAATATCTCAGTATATAGGCAAGACAACAACGTCTCTTTCTAGGCGATTAATAATGCACAAGCAACAGGGAACCTCATCAAGGAACATATAATCTCCTCACACAACCAGATCATCACTTAACAAGCAACAAAGAAATCATCGATAGATACAGCGATAGCAGGAGACTCGACATCAGCGAGGCCCTACACACCAGCCTCCAAACTGTGGGGAAATCTGGCTATAGGTTAATACTAATAAAATGTATAATTCTATAAATGCAAAAAAATGATTAAATCTAAGTTAGATCGAAGGACCAGAATGCGTTATTAAATGCGAGAACCAGTGACTTATGGATCTCTATATGTAATTAAATTCTATTAAGCAATGAACCGTTAAATTCTATATATTCTAGAACCAACTTCCCATGACACATTTGGGGGGGGGGGTCGTCTATGAGGTTAGTCTACGTGAAACATATATTATGTGATAATAATAATGATAACATGTATACACATAGATTATATTGGTTAGTAAATTGTAATGAAAAAATACTTCTGGACGATAAAGATTATTAATAAGTAATCAATGCAATATAGTATGTATGTATGATTCTTACACTGAGAGAGAACTATCTACAATAAGAACTAATTAAATCTCAGCTGTGACAGAGGAACGTAGTTGACGTCCAATCTCTACAACAGTCTGGAATCAGCCCTGAGATAATGATCCTTGAAACACGTGATCGTGGTGGACGCTGCGGTCTCGCCTACGCTGCTACTCCAGCTGAAATGCAAATATTATGTCAATTCCACTCTAAACCCTAGAATCATTCATTTAATAGTAAATTCTAAATGGATCTGGGGACCAGCAGTACACTTACGTAGGATTTGGTGTCGCCAACCATCGTAACGAACAGGGAGGTAACCTAATTCTATTTTAAAGGCCTCCAAACACAATTAAGGATACTAATCTTCCCTGCCGAACGTGGTGTCAGTAAAATGGAAGTTACGGTCTGAAGTCTGTAAATGGTCAGATGCTCCTAAACTAAGACTAATGTTGATAAGCAGACTTCAGAACACCTAGGCAATGGCAGTTGTTTCGTGTCTCTCTCTGGCCAGTATGGCGTCTTCTCTCCCTTCCTGCTCGAAAGTCGCACATGCGCATAGCTGCCAGTAGTGGTTCCGAGCATAAATTATATGGATGGAAATGCATTGTGACGAATATTTATGTCACAATAAAGGTATTATGTGGCGACACCTCTTTTCTCGTGATGTAGTCAATTAATTTAGACGATTTTAAATGAACGAGAAAAGGTCTGGAGTGGAGATACAATTTTCATTATATTCACTGACACAGCAAATCGTGGCTGCATAAATTAATTCCAGTAAACAACGATAAATTTATTAACGAAAATTTAATCTATTATTAAATACTTATCCTTGCTTAAAGACAAAATAAGGTTAGATTCTACTCGATATAATAATATGAAATGTTCCCAGTGACTAGCTGACTGACGCAACGTTTCCACGATTCTAAGGAAAATTATATGACGCTCCACATCCTAATGCAATGAATTCTACATCACTAAACTATGGATTAGTAGTATTAGTTAATTATGACACTTAGTACAGAAAATACATCCCATTGTATTAAGGATTAGTAAATGAGTAATTAATTAGTAAATGATTATGAAGCCTAATACAGGAAATACATCCTATTGTATTAGGGATGAGAATAATTAATGGAAATTTCCAATACCAACAGCCAATTAACACATAACTATATTCTACCCACTTCAAGACCCCAAACCAACATAGAAGCAACAAGAGCAATATAGAAGCAGCAAATATGCAATATACGCATTGATTCGTGTTCTGTCTTTTGTCACCTCACCCAAAAACATTTGTCATATCACCTCACCCAAAAACATTTGTCATATCACCTCACCCAAAAACGAATATAAGCATAAAATGATCTGTGTAAAAATCTGTCTTTGAAAATGTGAGAAGTCCTTGCGAAACGCTTTTAGGCATCAGATCATAAATAAAAATGTGAAAATGAACTTTGGAGAGTCAATTTTTCAATATATATATATTGGTGTATACTGGCAGCAGGTTTGTTAGGGTGATGTCATGGGCTTGTCGCGTGTGATTCCTGGGGGCACCGGATTGAAGATGACATGTCAAACGCCTCGTCAGCTTGGTCGACGTCATACCTATGTACTTAGGTTGAAGGTTACATCCTTCGTGGGGGCAAGTGTACATGTATACAACGCTTGACTGCTGTAGAGGGTTCTCCGTCGGCTTCGGGCTGTTTTTGATAAGGAGTTTGGAAGTCTTCTTGGTTTTGTAGAATATGATCAGGATATATATATATATATATATATATATATATATATATATATATATATATATATATATATATATATATATATATATATATATATATATATATATATATAACCCTGGCAGGAACCCTGGATGCAGTGCGCATTTCCCCTCTGTATCGCCACACTGAGGCGCTGGAAAAGAAAGCTTGCAGCTCTTGGGCCCCTAGTTGTTTCAATGAGCCTAGAACCCAGTTCCTTCAAAAAACTGGTAGCACTTTTACCCCAGGCGCCGAGTGTCTCAGAAGCAATGGGGACAAAATTGTAGTGGTGATCCAGTTCTCTATACTTAAGGGATTTGGCCGCTTCCCTGTGGGTGGCAGCGCCACCTGGTTGTGCAACACTGAGGTTAATGTAGGTGTTAGCCAGGGTTGATACGCACGTGTAGTCCCATACCAACTGCTTGCCATTCTTCCAGGGGTTCACTGTGATACCATCCGGGTGACCAATAAGAGCATCAGAGTTACGGGGCATTAGGTAACAGGGCTCTCTTTCAGCTGGGCATCCAGCTGTGGTGAGGCTCCTCTTGATGATGTCGTTAACTTCACTGTGCCTCGAGTGCCATCCCCCTGTGCTTTGGCAGAGTAGGCCATGGTGGCCGTACCTGTCAGCCACCACCTCGCCGCAAATATACCTATATCTGGTGTGGATTGGGGCAGCAAGGCGGAGGGCCACAGCAATTCGGAGGGCGTGTGGTGTGAGACGCGTGCCAGTTGCCGACATTGGGGTTGCTAACAGGAAATCCCCTGCATGTGGTGCTGCTACTGCTGTGAGGCGAGCAATGTCGTGTTGTGTTGTTGCAGCACCCAGGCACTCTGCAGCAACTTGGTCTACAATGGGGCCATCCCAGCTGGATTGCTTGTGGGCTTTTGGGGATGGTGGTTGAGGTGATTGGCCTGCACGAGAGGCCCACTCTGTGGCACAGCGTGTAAAATTGGGATCATGTACACCTGCCAGCTGATGTAAGTGGGCAGGTAGAATTTCCTTCACAAGGTCGTCGGATGCTGATAAGGAGGACAGGAAGGCTGGAACAGCGATTTGCGTTGCTGTTCGAACTCCGAGGCCCCCAAGTCTTACGGGAAGATAGGCTTGTTTCCACTGTAGGTCATCGAGAGAGAGGTTAAGGGCTTTTTCTAGCATTTATTTCAGTAACCGGTCATACTCACTTAGTTTTTGGCTACTGTAAGATGGTGAACACCTCAGAAAGTAGGTTAACCTGGGGAGGGACAGACATCTGGTGATGAGGTAGAGTGCATCATGAGCATCAATATCCTCAATTCTCCCTCAATTAAGGTCGGCGATTTTCTTATCAAGGACCTCATCGATGGCTTTCAACCCCAGGGGAGCTCCTAGGAGTGTGCTGTCTTCAGGTTTAGTTTTATGGATATTTGGCAGAAGACCCTCTATTCTCTCTACGATGCCCTGGTTGGAACATATTATTTCACATTTAGAAGGGTTCAGGGTGAGGCCAAAAACTGCACCTTGCTCCTGGATTTTTCTGATGTCCTCCAGGAGGGAGTCTTGGGAACCAGCTAGGGTACCATCATCCAAGAATCAGATGTTAAGCTCACTGGACAGGACCTCTGTGAATTGTTTGATGACTAAGCAGAAAAGGAGAGGAGCAAGGGGGTCACCCTGTTGGACGCCTTCTCGCGAGTCAATTTCATGTTCGCCAAAAAGTAGCTTAAGATCCATACTGTAGCATGAATGTACAAAAGGGTAGAGGGAAGAGAAATGACTATGAACCGCACTGAGTACAGCATCCCTCCGCACCAAATTGAAGGCATTTTTGAAATCTAGCTTGATAAGGGCCTGTTCGTCTGTAATGTTGGTGATGAAGGCTCGAGCTGCATGGGCTGCCGCCTCACACCCTTGTGGAATGCCAAACCCGAGCTGTTTTGGCTTCAGCATGTTGGCCGCTGCATCGCTAACTGTTCTTGCAGCTGGCTTTGCGACGAGACGCCGGAGAGAATTGCCCACAGCTATTGGCCTGATCCCTCCATCCTTTTTCTTTAGAGCACAGAGAGATGCTCCAAAAAAGATAGGTCTTATGGGCGCTGGTATGTTGCCAGCTAGACATGTGTTGGTGAATCTGGTTAGTTCCACCAAGAGGTTCTTTGCAATGTCACCCAGTGCAGGGTTGAGCATTTGCTTGAGGTGGTTGGGTTTTAGTCCTGTGAACCCACCTGCTGATCCTGTAGGGAAGGACATGGCTGCTTTATGGACCACAGATTCAGCCACCCAGAGAGGTTCTGCTCCGGTAGCCCCCACTTGTACAATGTCGTCCTCACGCGGAGCCCTGGGTGGGTGTTTCTCCCTTAGGGCTTGAGCTGTTGCGGCATCTCTGTCGGCAATTGAGTCCTCACTGGTGATGACTCGTATTGCGCCAATAGTGTTTCCTTCTTCTATTTTCTTGGTGACTGATGTTCTGATTTTTTATGTCTCGGATATGCCACTGTTGCTCTTCCTGCCGTGGGTGTTTCTCGCGCGAGTGGGAAGGCGCACCTGGTTGTCCTCCCTGGGAAATTCATTTATAGCTTTGATGACTGAGGCAGCTAAGATTTTGTCTCTCCTTGCAGGGGTGGCTAGACATATGTTGCCAAACATTAGGAGGTTGTGCCATGCTTGGGTCGTTCCAGGAGAGTCGTTGACCTTTCTCAGGAGGGCAGATAATTTGGCTGCTGCATGGGGGCGGGCTGCTTTAGGGATGTGTTGCAAGGTTCTGGCCGATGTTGCTTTGATAGCTTCTAATAAATTTTCTGTGGGAATGAAGGTCTGGGAGGTGTTTTGCCTTACGGGCGGTGTGGGCTGTTGATTGGTGTTCTCCCTGGGAGGGCACCCAGAACCCAAACACCTGGCTCCGTTGTGGTAATGAAGGCGCACATTATCGTCACTCAACCGGATATAGCATACCCTGTCACACGTCTGACATCTACCTTGTCTACCCCTGCTTGATGGCTCATCTTGGCTTGGAGAAGCCTGGCTATCTGTTGAGAGCTGCGACATGGGCGGGCGCTGGGCGGGCGCTGGGCGGGAGGGTGGACGGCGGGTGGAGACTGGAGGGTGGACGGCGGGTGGAGACTGGGGGGATAGTCAGCTGGCCGTGGCACTTACTACTCAGATGAGTGGTAATACATATACCACCTCTATACAAAGTGTGGGTATACACCCACTACACAATATGTGGGTATACATTGGGTGGGTGGGTGGCGTAGACACACATGGGAGCCTCCCGGCTTCTATGGGCGGGTGGCAAGGTGGCCTCGTGGGTGGGGAGGCGACGTGGTGGGGTGGGTAGGAGGGGGAAGAGCAGGTACTTCCCGGCCTGGGCGCTGAGTGGGGGCGGGAGTCAGGGCGACACTAACACTGGTATAATTCCCCCGTATATCACTGCACAATGATGAATGAATCACACACTTGTAATCTGACTCACTGCACGTGTGATGTACTAACAATATGATAGATATGTTGCGCCAATTATCGCTGACAACGTAACTTGTTCAACAAAACTTTCAAAAAAGAAAAACACAAAACACTATTTGGCACACGCGTAAGCATATATATATATATTTATATATATATATTTATATATATATATTTATATATATTATTAAATATGACCGAAAGAGTAAGATTAATAATTCTAACACGAATTTTCTCTATCTTTCTTACGTTTCTTTTCACTGTTGATCGTAATTCAAAGATCAATTCTCCAAAATTCATTTTTATTTCTAGTCTGACGCGACACTTGAGCGCGTTTCGTAAAACTTATTACATTTTCAAACACTTTAGTTTACAAACACACAACTGAAACTGAATAGAGCTTTGCACATCTTCGAGTTTATATCTACATTTGGGTGAGGTGGATGAGGTGAAAACGAACTTTCAACAATGGGTATTAAATGGGTATTAAATTCTAACACAAGACAGAACACGAAACAATGGGTATTGAATGGAAGTAATTGTAGAAAGCCTATTGGTCCATATTTCTTGATGCCCTTATATTAGAGCGGAGTCTTGAAGTGGGTAGAATATAGTTGTGCATTAATTGGCTGTTGATTGCTGGTGTTAACTTTTTGATGTGTAGTGCCTCGCAGACGTCAAGCCGCCTGCTATCGCTGTATCTATCGATAATTTCTGTGTTGTTTGCTAAGATTTCTCTTGTGATGGTTTGTTTGTGGGAAGAGAGTATATGTTCCTTAATGGAGCCCTGTTGCTTATGCATCGTTAAACGCCTGGAAAGAGATGTTGTTGTCTTGCCTATATACTGGGTTTTTTGAGGCTTACAGTCCCCAAGAGGGCATTTGAAGACATAGACGACGTTGGTCTCTTTTAAAACGTTCTGCTTTATGTCTGGAGAGTTTCTCATGAGTAGGCTGGCCGTTTTTCTGGTTTTATAGTAAATCGTCAGTTCTATCTTCTGATTTTTGTCTGTAGGGATAACGTTTCTACTGACAATATCTTTCAGGACCCTTTCCTCCGTTTTATGGGCTGTGGAAAAGAAGTTCCTGTAAAATAGTCTAATAGGGGGTATAGGTGTTGTGTTAGTTGTCTCTTCAGAGGTTGCATGGCGTTTCACTTTCCTTCTTATGATGTCTTCCACGAAACCATTGGAGAAGCCGTTGTTGACTAGGACCTGCCTTACCCTACAGAGTTCTTCGTCGACTTGCTTCCATTCTGAGCTGTGGCTGAGGGCACGGTCGACATAAGCGTTAACAACACTCCTCTTGTACCTGTCTGGGCAGTCACTGTTGGCATTCAGGCACATTCCTATGTTTGTTTCCTTAGTGTAGACTGCAGTGTGGAAAACTCCGCTCCTTTCCATGACTGTTACATCTAGAAAGGGCAGCTTCCCATCCTTCTCCATCTCGTAAGTGAAACGCAACACAGAATTCTGCTCAAATGCCTCCTTCAGCTCCTGCAGATGTCTGACATCAGGTACCTGTGTAAAAATGTCAACATACCTGCAGCATATGGCCGGTTTCAAGTTCATGTCGACTAAGACTTTTTGCTCGATGGTTACTCCATCGAGTAATGATGGAGTAGCTTTTTGATTACTCCATCCATGGAATAATACTAATTGTTGAGGCAGTCATTCATAAGACTGATATTATTCCATGTTCTGAGATAATTGATTATATATATATACATATATATATATATATATATATATATATATATATATATATATATATATATATATATATATATATATATATATATGACAAAGTCAGACCACGGAGGAAAAATGAAACAGGAAATTTCCTTAAGTACTTTCGTATATTAAATACATCTTCAGAAGGTCCCGTCGAGACCTTCTGAAGATGTATTTAATATACGAAAGTACTTAAGGAAATTTCCTGTTTCATTTTTCCTCCGTGGTCTGACTTTGTCACATTCTTAATCACGTGTTTATTTTCGTGATATACACACATATATATATATATATATATATATATATATATATATATATATATATATATATATATATATATATGCGAACAAGCCTGAATGGTCCCCAGGACAATATGCAGCTGAAAACTCACACCCCAGAAGTGACTCGAACCCATACTCCCAGGAGCAATGCAACTGGTATGTACAAGACGCCTTAATCCACTTGACCATCACGACCGGACAAAATGAGGTGATAGCCGAGGCTATTTGAACCACCCCACCGCCGGCACTCGGATAGTAATCTTGGGCATAGCATTTTACCAAATCACCTCATTCTTTGGGGCACACGTGAGGAACACAAATGCGGACCTGGGGACCATTCAGGCTTGTTCGCATTTGTGTTCCTCACGTGTGCCCCAAAGAATGAGGTGATTTGGTAAAATGCTATGCCCAAGATTACTATCCGAGTGCCAGCGGTGGGGTGGTTCAAATAGCCTCGGCTATCACCTCATTTTGTCCGGTCGTGATGGTCAAGTGGATTAAGGTGTCTTGTACATACCAGTTGCGTTGCTCCTGGGAGTATGGGTTCGAGTCACTTCTGGGGTGTGAGTTTTCAGTTATATATATATATATATATATATATATATATATATATATATATATATATATATATATATATATATATATATATATATATATATATATATATATAAATAATCAATTATCTCAGAACATGGAATAATATCAGTCATATGAATGACTGCCTCAACAATTAGTATTATTCCATGGATGGAGTCTCTGGACGTCAACATGTGCCTCACGATAGCCTGTTGCTCCAGTCTTAATTAATATTGTCAGGCACGACTCATGTAATTGTCAACAATAGGTATATCAATCACAATGTGTAAACACGCTCGCCTCCATTCACTGCGTCAACTGTACCAATACACTGTAAACCTGAAACAACCATACAAAGATGTCCAACGATTCCTGTGGATCAACTGTGAATCAATCCTCCTTTTAATCAGGTAAATCTCCTCTGTCGATTTATTCTCTTCCAGGTCAACTGGTGAACCTTCAAGGAACTGGTCCTCAAATGAATGCGAACTCCTCACAGCTACCATGCCCGAACCTGGAATTTTACCATAGCAAAATAATCGCATTCGATAAAATCTAGAAAATATCATAAGTAAAATTCTTAGCATCTCGCAGTCTGCGAAGAGAACTCTCCCGCTCCTGGCGAGTCCATACCTCAAAAGTCTTCCAGCAGATAGTCTCAAATCTTTCCAAATGTACTCACAAGAAAGGAGACAAGAGATAGATCAAATAATATACACGTGGAAAATACTAGGGGGGGGCCAGGTCCCAAATCTACACAGTAAAATAACATCTTACTGTAGTGAACGATATGGAAAAAAATGCAGAATAGAATCAGTGAAGAGCAGGGGTGCCATAGGCACAATCAGAGAACACTGTATAAACATCAGAGGTCCGCAGCTGTTCAACATCCACCCAGCGAGTATAAGAATTATTGCCGGAACAACCGTGGACCTCTTCAAGAGAAAACTACAGAGTTTTCTTCAAGAAATACCGGACCAACTAGGCTGTGGTGGATATGTGGGCCTGCAGGCCGCTCTAAACGACCTGCAGACACAAGTCAAGCCTAGCCTCGGGCCAGGCTTGGAGTAGAAGAACTCCCAGAACCCCATCAAGCAGGTATCAAACAGTCGCTCACTGCCAGTCGAGCACCAACCACCAATTGAGCGAGTATGCATCGCTCTCACCTCCATGATGCCACTTCATCTTAATTCTTTAATATCACTTCATAAACACTATATCCATGACTAATTAATATATTTAAGCATTACTATAAGACCCTGAACACTTCTCCTCACTGAACATGGTCAAGTTCAAGCAACCAAAGGCTCTTTCCCAAAAACTCCTGCAGCGACGACACTTGCCTCCACTAATCAAGATGGCGCCCGGGGCTTACCTCCTCTCAAGGTCAACCACAAATTCTTCTCTTGACTGTAACTCTCTATCTCGTCTCAACTGGAGTGAGAGGATCATACACAGGTAAAGACCTGTGGGCGGGTTCTCACTGAGGGCCAGCAAACCTCTCATATCTCTTCCTGGGTTTTCCACAGTGGAATACCAAGGTACGATCACCCTCAATGGCTTCAGACCGCCCTTCTGGTTCCACAAGTCGAGGCTGACGCCGCAATCTCCCTCTTCTTGCCACCAGCACTCGTTCCCGTCGCCGTTGTGACAGGAAAGTGTTGGAGTGTAGATGTTCGGCAGTCCTCCAATGGCAGGTGTCAATGCCTGTCACATTTACACAAAAAAAAAAGACTGCTTGCCTGTTGTCTGTGGTAAGTGAGAGGGAGGAACACGTAAAACACAAAGTATGAACAATGAAACTTTAATATACTTTAAACATAAATAAAAATAAAGACAAGTCCCGTGACAATGAAAAGTGCAATTAAAGAACAAAGATAAATGCAAAAACACAATAGATAAAATAGTAATAATGGTGCTGAGAATATTGGCTATGGCTGAGACCTCCCTTAGTATACAGAGCCAAAGAGCTTAGTATGCCAGAGAGTGATGTCAACTCTTAGAGCACAAAGAATATTCTGAAGTTGATGGCTGGTTCAAGCTCAGACATCGACTCAGGTAGATGGCGCTGAGGTGCAGTGTGCAGTCGGCGAGTCACCAATCAGGAGCAGGCAGGCTGGGATGGGTAGTTAGCTGGTTGATGACGAGCCGGCGTGGAGGGAGTGTGGAGTTGGGGGTTTAGGGTACGTTTTGCCTCCTGGTCAAAACGTTTTGTGGTACTGGTGGACGTATCTTGAATATAGCATCTTATACTTGTAGAATAAACGTAACTTTAGGTACGGAGGAGCAGGCTCAATCTCTCTTGAAAGAGATTATCGTCACACCATCTACAATAGTTTCTTCAACAAAACACAAGAAGTGTACTTTCTTCTAAGTGGCGACGAACTGCGTACGTCCACGTCAACCCCACACTGGCAACTTGCATCACAAAGCTTTTACACACGACACGTCACGCCCTTGTTCCTTCCCCACTGGCATCATCGAGCTGCTTCCTCATTGAGGAATCCTACATACTCTCGCTATCCTTTAGCCAATTCCTGTTCCTCCAGAGTGGCTCAGTGACACTAAATGCCTCTAACAATGCTTCTAATATCTCATACAACTCTAGTTTACTCTTCAGCTATGCTAGACCTCTTGCTGTGCTCCTCTCTAGGCTTAGGTGAGCAATAACTCTAATGCTAGGCAGGGCCTGGGGTCAATTGGTTATTGTCAGACAGAGTTGGTTGTAAGGGAGAGTAGGTTGTCAGGGGATAGTTGGTTGTCAGGGGATAGTTGGTTGTCAGGGGATAGTTGGTTGTCAGGGGAGAGTTGGTTGTCAGGGGAGAGTTGGTTGTCAGGGGAGAGTTGGTTGTCAGGAGAGAGTAGATTATCAGGGGAGAGTTGGTTGTCAGGGGAGAGTAGGTTGTCAGGGGAGAGTTGGTTGTCAGGGGAGAGTAGGTTGTCAGGGGTGAGTTGGTTGTCAGGGAGAGTAGGTTGTCAGGGGAAAGTAGGTTGTCAGGGGAGAGTAGGTTGTCAGGGGTGAGTTGGTTGTCAGGGAGAGTTGGTTGTCAGGGGAGAGTAGGTTGTCAGGGGAGAGTTGGTTGTCAGAGAGAGAGCAGTGTGAGATTTTTCTCTACGCCTTCCTCCCTTAGGAGGTGGACTACAAGTTTAAAGTCTGCTCACGACAGTTAAGCATGAGTCCAGTAGAAAAAGGAAAAGCGGGAGCAAACCGCCAGGCCTCCACCACCAAGGTGACAAACTGTCCACAATAGGCCACTGGCTCCTCCTAGTTAAACAGGACGTTAAAACTAAAAAAGGGTAACCGACGGGTTCTCACAATCAAATATTTATATTTGATGTGGCGCTATGAATTGGAATTCGAATTCCCAAGAACAGCCGCCTTATCAAGATCACATCAACATTTAATAATATGCAGAAATATGGTGGAATAATATGGTTGAAGGGTTGACATCAAAGACCGTTTTCTATAACATAACAATTTATTAATAACAAGAGACTAACTACTACATTACCGAGTTTACGTTACGTTAATGTCAATCCAGTGGCACGATAACAAACAGCTAAATAGCAACCCTTGCTGTGAGGCTGCATACTGAACTAACCTGAACACAGGTGTGCCCACTGTTGACGCAATATTGCAAAACAAAGAAAAAATTATCACAAACTAAGTTACACCACAGCGAATGGTTACGTTATTGTACATCAAGTGGCATTTGCAACACAGCTATTCAACAGCCCCTCGTGAAGTGACAGCAGGCTCCATCTTGCTGACACTTCGGGCTGACAACATGAACTAACTGAACAAATGAAGGATATCCACTGAAGACAAAGACACAAGCATGCAATCAATAGTGTCTCAGTTTCCCTGACAGCTACTATAATCACAAACTTAGGGGTCCTCCCGCCCCCCCCAGGAGAGACCCACGTAACTAGGCGGGTAGTCCAACAGTGACCCCCCCCCCTATCACAACCCAGTGTGAACACTCTTTGCAACTCCCTACAAGAAGTTGCCCTGTTGTAAACAGTAACAAAGACAGGCAAGGCGGGATTCTGGGACACAGCTCCACAGATCCCTAGATGACTCTACCCTCGTCACCAGACGACAACCAAAAGAAATTGCCTGAAGTGATTAATTACGTTAATTGACTGATCGCAGCAGTCAGCAACAAAGTACTACGGTAATCACAAACAATTGTCTCCCACTAGACAACAACATGATGATACTCTACGTTAATCTTTAACACTTGTCTCTCTCTTGTTAACAATAACTCAAACATATATTACATCACACTTGACTCCTAGCAAGTATTCAGTGAGTAATTCTCAATTAAGGTCAAACGGACCACTAATTACATCCCCATTGAGTTACGTTAACTAAGCCTACCCTAACTTAGTAGCTTCTCCACAGTCTGTGTCAAAAAATTACTAATGAGTTTTAATTACCCTAATTAAGTCCCCTAATTACTTCTGAGCAATTAATTAACTGTCACCAGGACCGATAATTAATCATCCATAAATACGTCTCACTCCGCACTGCCTAAGCAGGTCTCATCAAACACTGTGAATTCACGGGAAAGGAGTTAATTACCCTAATTAACAAGATGTGCCAATAATCCACTGTCCTCAGACAGGATATGATTAATACAACGATTTATGCTAGCTCCATGACCTCTCTTTACCGAGTCATCGGAGCTCTCCAATGTTAATTACTCCACTAATTAACCTGAGCCACTAATTGCTATACCAAAGAAAGGTAATTAGTCTCGAGCATATTACGTTAACACAAATACTGACAGACTCTGACAGATCCTCTCCCACTACGTGAATTCATGATAAGAAGGCAAATTACATAATTAGCTAGAGTGGTCAATTAGTTGTCACACGGACAATTAATTGCTCCCGAGACGTATCTCACTCTAGCTCAACACTGTTCTCTCTTAACAGCCCTCACTCACTCCACAATACTAAGTGTGCACCCCTTATCCAGTTAATTACCCCTTACTTAATTAACTCACTGAATCCTTAAGTTCTCAACACAACTTAAAGAAACAAAGTAACCCCAGCGTTACATAGGTCACACTACAATGGCATGCAACATCATAAAAGCACTGCCCACATATGGTTGCTGCTACTGCAACTCGCTAATTACTGTGCCCACACAATAATGACACACGGTTGTGCAACACACAAAAGTATACTAATATTACTGCCCCCCCCCCCTTCTTTATCTTGCACCCGTTGCAATGGACTACTGTGAACACACATACCTCAGCAAGGCAATTAACCCATCAATTGCCTGCTCTCATTAAGTGCTGTGAATTCCCCTGAATAATCCTAGAGGTCCCTTAAACCCTCAACACAGTTCCTGGGGCAATAATATCGCATAAACTGATAACAACACTGTACAAACCTGCAACATAATGATGCCGTCAGCATACCCCACATGCTAATGACATCATTAGGCAATCAGTCAGCAATCACATCTACTGACTTACCACACAACACAGTACATAAACATGCAAATGAACACATAGAAATGGCATTCACATAATCAATGAAAATTATATCATCAAGTAAATGTAACTATCTACCTCTAATGATTATAATTTTACGGTACTCTATGGCATTAATCCAGTCTGAACGATTATATAGAATCGACAGGCTGGATCACTTATATGGTAAATCTCTACACTGACCGGTTACATACTCTAGTCAGTCTACTATATATATACATTACTACAGTGTGGTCCTGTGGATAATATCCATCTCCAGGTACCGCCCTATCAGTCATCTGGACCCTACTGACAGCTGTCACTCAGCTGCTTCTCTAGCCTGGCGAGGCTCTGAGACAACTCTTTCCATGAATTTCCACTGGTATGCATCACACTGCAATAGTACTCATTTCTACTGCCCTCTTTCCCTTATTTTTTTCCTCATTTCCCAAGTCACTACCACACTAGCTGACAACACTTAGCTTGCTTGCTCCTCATGCGTCGACAAGATGTGGCCCTAGGCTGTCCCGGGAAAGTGGCCAAGGCATGTGGCCAAGGTATGTGGCCACCGCGTGGCCCACAGCGCCCCTCCCAAGCTGAGAGGGGGGTGGGGTTTGGCCGCGCGGGTGACCTGGGTGGGTGGCCGCGCGCAGGCCAGGCCGGGCCGAGCCGAGCCGCTGGGTGGCCTGGGGGTGGCCACGGGTAGCGCATGACGTCATAGCACCCCACTGGCTGAGCTGGCGGGCGGGGTGGGGTGGGGTTTGGCCGCGCGGGTGGCCTGGGTGGGTGGCCACGGGTGGCCGTGGGCGGGCACGCACATGGGTACCTCAGGCTGGCAGGCTGCCGCTCAGAGGAGTACCTACGCGGCTGGGGGTGACAATGGCCGGCGGCGTCCCCACACTGACGCAGCCTGGCGGAATGCAAAGTCCAACATGGGCCTGTAATATCACACTCACTTACACTGCTCAACACCAATTGTCCATTGCCACTAGACAGGATACTCGACCCACCTGTTACACCATGAGGCTCTGCCAGCTGCCCCCCTGGGTGAACACAGTCAACTGTCTCTCTAGTTTTTTACTGTTCCTTCCGTAAATCCTTGGCCCCAATTCACCTAATTGGGCCTTGACACAACCCCTGATGGCAGGAGTGCCATATTCGATGAGTAAGTTGGATGACAGAAGCGATTAACGGGGGGTGGAGGTGGCCGGCGTGCCACCTCCACCAAACACTTCTTCCTCCCCTGGCCGCCCAATTCAAACTCCCTCCCTGGCGGGCGGGAAAACTCAAATACCCCTACCTCCTCCCTACCTTGTCTTGACCAATCAGCTTGGAGCCGGCACGGCTCCTCGTGCCGCATCCAACCATAGCTCTTCGCGCCAAAACTAGGCTTGGCGCACACATGCCTAACCCAATCACCTCTCTCCGTCACCCTCGGGCGTCCTGTGACGTCACAAGGAGGGTGAGGCCTAAGGAGAGTGGCGTGATGTCTCCCATGTGGGGGGGAAAGGCAACGTTCACTCCACTCTTCCCCCACCTCTAACGGTTTTAGTCCAGTACCTCACATCCTATTTCACAGAAACAGGAAAATCTCTGTAATTCTCTCTACAGAGCAATCACAGACCTCTAACTACTCACAAATGATAGTCCATAACATAAGCTTTCATTCAATACCCATCAAGCATATGTTATTTTGAAAGCTTCAGTTTCTAGAGTGACTAGCCTAATCTAGAAACTAGGAAAACTAGCTGAGGGATCTAGATCCCTCACAAGCAGGTTGTCAGGGAGAATAGGTTGTCAAGGGAGAGTAGGTTGTTAAGGAGAGTAGGTTGTCAGGCAGAGTTGGTTGTCAGGGAGAGTTGGTTGTCAGAGAGAGAGCAGGTTGTCAGGGGGGAGTTGGTTGTCAAGGGAGAGCAGGTTGTCAGGAAGAGTTGGTTGTCAGGGAGAGTTGGTTGTCAAGGAGAGTTGGTTGTTAAGGAGAGTAGGTTCTCAGGCAGAGTTGTTTGTCAGGGAGAGTTGGTTGTCAAGGAGAGTTTGTTATCAGGAAGAGTAGGTTGTCAGGGAGAGTTGGTTGTCAGGGAGAGTAGGTTGTCTGTGTAACACCGTAAAGGTGTTTTGTTTAATTTGTATTTAATATATACACAGAGTACATGAGTCACAGACAAGTTTTGAGAGGCGCCTGGTTGGCGGCATCTAGGAATTAAGAACTCACACCTCTAAGTGTTAATGACCTCAAGTCGACCTGAGGTCAGCTCGTGCGAATTTCACCTTTCTTCTGCTAAGCTGATAATTGTAGCCTGATAGCCGGGTAGGACCGTCAAACAAGCCGACGTTTAAGGAGCGGCTTGGTAGAGGGCCTGTGGCTATCTACTTGTGGGCGGAGTTAGCTAGTTGGTCTCCAATATATACCCAGGGTACTGTACGCTCGAGAGATAAGCAATAGGACAACAGAGACAGCACAGCAGAGCAGGGCAGAAGACAACAGCCGAGATAGGCTGTCGGCCGGATGGGGGGGGGGGGTAACTCTGTCTGTCAACTAGATACGATTTCCCCTCTCCCTCTCTATTCAACTTAGGCTCAGCCCTCGGTGAGTGAACATTAAGGTGACTTAGTCGTGTTTACAAATATTGTGTGATGATCAAGGGCAGACAGCGGTAGTGGTCTAGAATTCTTGGGTAATGACTCACTTTGTATATTAATAGTGAACCTTCAGTTTGATTGCTTGAATTAAGATATCTATCCTGATAAATATACTTGATGAATTATTGAGAAATATATACTTGATTCACTTTACTTGTAATCTGATTTTAATTGTTCCTAGATCTGGGATTTTTGTATACAATATGCAGACTAGAGTGTAGAGTACTCTTGAGACTATGGAATAGAAGAATCTTGCATGGAACATGATTCCAGTTGACACATGATAATAACATCTTTGATATACAGACAAGTTCCATTCCTTGTCCTTGTATGTACTGTGACGGGAAAGTGTTGGAGTGTTGATGTTCGGCAGTCCTCCAATGGCAGGTGTCAAAGCCTGGTCACACTTAAAACAAAATATAGACTGCTTGCCTGTTGTCTCTGGTAAGTTAGAGGGAGGAACACATAAAACACAAAGTATGAACAATGAACCTTTAATATATTTACTTTAAACATAAATGAAAATAAAGACAAATCTCGGGGAGTTAAAATTCAATGAAATAATAAAGAACTGTAAAGACAATGTGAGACACAATAATACAAAAGAGAAAATGTAAAAATGGTGCTGAGAATATCGGCTATGGCTGAAACCTTCCTTCGTATATGAGCTAATGAGCTAGTATGCCAGAGAGAGATGTCAATGCTAAGAGCACAAGGAATATTCTGAAGTTGATAGCTGGTCAGGCTCAGACGTCGACTCGGGTAGAGGGCACTGAGGTGCGGTGTGCAGGTGCGCGGCTGGCGAGTCACCAATCAAGAGCAGGCAGGCTGGTGAAGGGTAGTTAGCTGGTTTGATAACAAGCCGGCGTGTGGAGTGGGGGGAATGGGTACGTTTTGCCTCCTAGTCAAAACATTTTGTGCTACCGGTGACGTATCTTTAATGTAGCATCTTATACTTGTATTTTGGACGTAACTTGAAGTAGGGAAGAGCAGGCTCAATCTCTCTTGAAAGAGATTATCGTCACAGTACTGACTAGAATGAATGATGGCAGCATTTCTACTTCTACTTATCTACACTTCTACCTCTACTTCTCCTACTCACTTCCTACTCCCTCTCCTCTCTCTCCACCTCTCTCCCACTTCCCTTTTACCTGACGACCCTCCTTACTCCTCCCACCTACTTCTCCCACCTCTCTACCTCCCTCACCTCAAACCCTCACTAATTACTTCATTATTCATCTCTTTCCTTTTGTTTCTCTTATACACTTGTGGCAGTGAAATGTTCTAGAGATTCTCACTGGAGTTGCGGGTAGCTGGTCAAGTTACAATGTCTTGTGAATGTAGCTCCTAGGTAATCAAATACCTAGGATACAAGGTGTTGAACTAGAGAGGTTGCAGTAGGAACTCCGGGGGGAATTCTAGAATAGTTAACTAGGGGTAGGATAATGGACTAAAGAGAGCTATTTCCCCCAGCCCCCGATACATCAGGGAGAGTAGGTTGTCAGGGGAGAGTAGGTTGTCAGGGGAGAGTTGGTTGTCAGGGGAGAGTAGGTTGTCAGGGGAGAGTAGGTTGTCAGGGGAGAGTAGGTTGTCAGGGAGAGTTGGTTGTCAGGGGAGAGTTGGTTGTTAGGGGAGAGTAGGTTGTCAGGGGGAGAGTAGGTTGTCAGGGGAGAGTAGGTTGTCAGGGGAGAGTTGGTTGTCAGGGGAGAGTAGGTTGTCAGGGGAGAGTTGGTTGTCAGGGGAGAGTAGGTTGTCAGGGGAGAGTAGGTTGTCAGGGGAGAGTAGGTTGTCAGGGAGAGTAGGTTGTCAGGGAGAGTAGGTTGTCAGGGGAGAGTAGGTTGTCAGGGAAAGTACGTTGTCAGGGGAGAGTAGGTTGTCAGGGGAAGAGTAGGTTGTCAGGGGAGAGTAGGTTGTCAGGGAGAGTTGGTTGTCAGAGAGAGTAGGTTGTCAAGTTAGAATAGGTTGTCAAGGTTAAGGGGGAGGTTTTGGAGAATTAAAATTTATATCACTAAAGTTCATTAAATTTTGTGAGATGTAAATAACAGCTAAATTAAACAAACAAAGTGATTGAAAGGTTGCTGTATGCGGCGCACTTGGGTCTGTTTTCTCCCCTCTCTCACCCTTTCCCTCTCCTCTTCTCCTACACTTACCCCTTACCCCTCTTTCACACTTTACCCCCCCCCCCGTTTGCCCTGTATTTAAATATAATTAAAAAACTATATACTTTGTCCTTTCTACCAATCTTTTTTTCCGATACAACCGCTCTCACCCTTTCTTTTTTCCCCTATATTTTCCCCTCCCCCTTCTCACCCCTTTTATTCTCTCTGTTTCCCCCCACCCTCCTCTCTATTTCTCCCCTCTATTTCACCATCCCCCCCCCTTCCCGGACCCTTTTCTCCCCCTAATTCTTACCTCTCCCCTCCCCCCTCCCCAACAGACAGAAAGACAGAGAGACAGACAGACAGACAGACAGACAGACAGACAGACAGACAGACAGACAGACAGACAGACAGACAGACAGACAGACAGACAGACAGACAGACAGACAGACGAACATCACAAGAACGCACAACAGCAAGCACTAAACGGAAATGTTGCGATGTCTTCACTCAAGGAGTTTACCGACGTGGAGTAACAAGACCAATGAGACTAAATTCCTTGAGTCTTATTCTCTGGCGAGAGAGATTAGGAACAGTTACAATTGAGCAGAGAGAGACTGGATGAGATTAGGACCCTGAAAGCGGATTACCCTAAAATCTGGTAATGTAGTGCTGAGATCTTCAGAGAGATGCGATTGGATGTCTCTGGCACCCAAAAGGATTCGGATTAGCACGACAAAGAAACTGCATTGTTAACATCGAGGGAAGAGTTCTTCATAGATAAGCCAAAGACTGATATATAGTTTTCTGTTGTAAACACAATATTAAGTTACTGTTACAAGGTACTCAGATGGGAACACTAACAACTGGTTTACTAGTAATCTTCAAGGAACACTTAACAAAGTGTTCTTGAAGATGTGTTCTTAAGTGTTCAAACTTAACTGCTGCTACTGGTACTTAAGTAATCTTGAAGGAACACTAACTGCTACCACTGAGACCGAGTTACACTTTAAGGAGAAAATTACTGTTGCTTCCGTTACCGAGGTATACTTTAGGTACCAATAACTGTTGCTACTGGTACTGTGGTATACTTTAGATAACAATAACTGTTGCTACTGGTACTGTGGTATACTTTAGGTAACAATAACTGCAGCTACTGGTACTGTGGTATACTTTAGGTAACAATAACTGTTGCTACTGGTACTGTGGTATACTTTAGATAACAATAACGGCAGCTACTGGTACTGTGGTATACTTTAGGTAACAATAACTGTTGCTACTGGTACTGTGGTATACTTTAGATAACAATAACGGCAGCTACTGGTACTGTGGTATACTTTAGGTAACAATAACGGCAGCTACTGGTACTGTGGTATACTTTAGATAACAATAACGGCAGCTACTGGTACTGTGGTATACTTTAGGTAACAATAACGGCTGCTACTGGTTCTTTAGGAACCATCAACTATTGGTATGCTTCAGGGAACAATATATGTTACTGGTACTGAGGTATACCTCAGGGACCACCAGCAGTACTGAGGTATACCTCAGGGACCACCAACACTACTGAGGTATACCTCAGGGACCACCAACACTACTGAGGTATACCTCAGGGACCACGAACAGTACTGAGGTATACCTCAGGGACCACGAACAGTACTTAGGTATACTTCAGGGACCACCAACACTACTGAGGTATACCTCAGGGACCACCAACACTACTGAGGTATACCTCAGGGACCACCAACACTACTGAGGTATACCTCAGGGACCACCAACAGTACTGAGGTATACTTCAGGGACCACCAACAGTACTGAGGAATACCTCAGGAACCACCAACAGTACTGAGGTAGACCTCAGGGACCACCAACAGTACTGAGGTATACCTCAGGGACCACCAACAGTACTGAGGTATACCTCAGGGACCACCAACAGTACTGGGGTATACCTCAAGGACCACCAACAGTACTGAGGTATACCTCAGGGACCACCAACAGTACTGAGGTATACCTCAGGGACCACCAACAGTACTGAGGTATACCTCAGGGACCACCAACAGTACTGAGGTATACCTCATGGACCACCAACAGTACTGAGGTATACCTCAGGGACCACCAACAGTACTGAGGTATACCTCAGGGACCACCAACAGTACTGAGGTATACCTCAGGGACCACCAACAGTACTGAGGTATACCTCAGGGATCACCAACAGTACTGAGGTATACCTCAGGGACCACCAACAGTACTGAGGCATACCTCAGGGACCACCAACAGTACTGAGGAATACCTCAAGGACCACCAACAGTACTGAGGTATACCTCAAGGATCACCAACAGTACTGAGGTATACCTCAGGAACCACCAACAGTACTGAGGTATACTTCAAGGATCACCAACAGTACTGAGGTATACCTCAGGAACCACCAACAGTCCTGAGGTATACTTCAGGAACCACCAACAGTGCTGAGGTATACTTCAAGGATCACCAACAGTACTGAGGTATACCTCAGGGACCACCAACAGTACTGAGGTATACTTCAGGAACCACCAACAGTACTGAGGTATACCTCAGGGACCACCTACAGTACTGAGGTATACCTCAGGGACCACCAACAGTACTGAGGTATACCTCAGGGACCACCAACAGTACTGAGGTATACCTCAGGGACCACCAACAGTACTGAGGTATACCTCAGGGACCACCAACAGTACTGAGGTATACCTCAGGGACCACCAACAGTACTGAGGTATACTTCAGGGACCACCAACAGTACTGAGGTATACCTCAGGAACCACCAACAGTACTGAGGTATACCTCAGGGACCACCAACAGTACTGACGTATACCTCAGGAACCACCAACAGTCCTGAGGTATACTTCAGGGACTACCAACAGTACTGAGGTATACCTCAGGGACCACCAACAGTACTGAGGTATACTTCAGGGACCACCAACAGTACTGGGGTATACCTCAGGGACCACCAACAGTACTGGGGTATACCTCAGGGACCACCAACAGTCCTGAGGTATACTTCAGGGACCACCAACAGTAGTGAGGTGTACCTCAGGGACCACCAACAGTACTGAGGTATACCTCAGGGACCACCAACAGTACTGAGGTATACCTCAGGGGCCACCAACAGTACTGAGGTATACCTCATGGACCACCAACAGTACTGAGGTATACCTCAAGGATCACCAACAGTACTGAGGTATACTTCAGGGACCACCAACACTACTGAGGTATACCTCAGGGATCACCAACAGTACTGAGGTATACCTCAGGGACCACCAACAGTACTGAGGCATACCTCAGGGACCACCAACAGTACTGAGGTATACCTCATGGACCACCAACAGTACTGAGGTATACCTCAAGGATCACCAACAGTACTGAGGTATACTTCAGGGACCACCAACACTACTGAGGTATACCTCAGGGACCACCAACAGTACTGAGGTATACCTTAGGAACCACCAACAGTACTGAGGTATACCTCAGGGACCACCAACAGTCCTGAGGTATACTTCAGGGACCACCAACAGTCCTGAGGTATACTTCAGGGACCAACAACAGTCCTGAGGTATACTTCAGGAACCACCAACAGTACTGAGGTATACTTCAAGGATCACCAACAGTACTGAGGTATACCTCAAGAACCACCAACAGTACTGAGGTATCCCTCAGGGACCACCAACAGTACTGAGGTATACCTCAGGGACCACCAACAGTACTGAGGTATACCTCAGGGACCACCAACAGTACTGAGGAATACCTCAGGAACCATCAACAGTACTGAGGAATACCTCAGGGACCACCAACAGTACTGAGGAATACCTCAGGGACCACCAACAGTACTGAGGTATACCTCAGGGACCACCAACAGTACTGAGGTATACCACAGGGACCACCAACAGTACTGAGGTATACCTCAGGGACCACCAACAGTACTGAGGTATACCTCAGGGACCACCAACAGTCCTGAGGTATACCTCAGGGATCACCAACAGTACTGAGGTATACCTCAGGGACCACCAACAGTCCTGAGGTATACCTCAGGGACCACCAAAAGTACTGAGGTATACCTCATGGACCACCAACAGTACTGAGGTATACCTCAAGGATCACCAACAGTACTGAGGTATACTTCAGGGACCACCAACACTTCTGAGGTATACCTCAGGGACCACCAACAGTACTGAGGTATACCTCAGGGACCACCAACAGTACTGAGGTATACCTTAGGAACCACCAACAGTACTGAGGTATACCTCAGGGACCACCAACAGTACTGAGGTATACCTCAGGGACCACCAACAGTACTGAGGTATACCCCAGGGACCACCAACAGTCCTGAGGTATACTTCAGGAACCACCAACAGTACTGAGGTATACCTCAGGGACCACCAACAGTACTGAGGTATACCTCAGGGACCACCAACAGTACTGAGGTATACTTAAGGGACCACCAACAGTACTGAGGTATACCTCAGGGACCACCAACAGTACTGAGGTATACCTCAGGGACCACCAACAGTACTGAGGTATACTTAAGGGACCACCAACAGTACTGAGGTATACCTCAGGGACCACCAACAGTACTGAGGTATACCTCAGGGACCACCAACAGTACTGAGGTATACCTCAGGGACCACCAACAGTACTGAGGTATACCTCAGGGACCACCAACAGTCCTGAGGTATACTTCAGGGACCACCAACAGTACTGAGGTATACCTCAGGGACCACCAACAGTACTGAGGTATACCTTAGGGACCACCAACAGTCCTGAGGTATACTTCAGGGACCTCCAACAGTACTGAGGTATACCTCAGGGACCTCCAACAGTACTGAGGTATACCTCAGGGACCACCAACAGTACTGAGGTATACCTCAGGGACCACCAACAGTACTGAGGTATACCTTAGGGACCACCAACAGTCCTGAGGTATACTTCAGGGACCTCCAACAGTACTGAGGTATACCTCAGGGACCTCCAACAGTACTGAGGTATACCTCAGGGACCACCAACAGTACTGAGGGTAAGGTCATACTCAGAGATGTGATCAGAACTTAAAATATAAAGACTGTAAACTGGTGGTTGTCTTGTGTGTTGTTCAGCGGCGCCCAGCACAGTCGTGGTGGTACTGAGCACAATTATTATTTTACCTCTATAACTATTACTACAACCATTTTCCTCACCACAACCACTTACGTCACTACAACCACTTACGTCACCACAACCACTTACGTCACTACAACTATTACTAAAACCACTTCCGTCACTATAACTATCACCACAATCACTTCCGTCACTATAACTATCACCACAACCAGTTCCGTCACTATAACTATCACCACAACCAGTTCCGTCACTATAACTATCACCACAACCAGTTCCGTCACTATACCTATCACCACAATCACTTCCGTCACTATAACTATCACCGCAACCACTTCCGTCACTATAACTATCACCACAACCACTTCCGTCACTATAACTATCACCACAATCACTTCCGTCACTATAACTATCACCACAACCAGTTCCGTCACTATAACTATCACCACAACCAGTTCCGTCACTATAACTATCACCACAACCAGTTCCGTCACTATAACTATCACCACAACCACTTCCGTCACTATAACTATCACCACAACCACTTCCGTCACTATAACTATCACCGCAACCACTTCCGTCACTATAACTATCACCACAATCACTTCCGTCACTATAACTATCACCGCAACCACTTCCGTCACTATAACTATCACCACAACCACTTCCGTCACTATAACTATCACCACAACCAGTTCCGTCACTATAACTATCACCACAATCACTTCCGTCACTATAACTATCACCGCAACCACTTCCGTCACTATAACTATCACCACAATCACTTCCGTCACTATAACTATCACCACAATCACTTCCGTCACTATAACTATCACCACAATCACTTCCGTCACTATAACTATCACCGCAACCAGTTCCGTCACTATAACTATCACCGCAATCAGTTCCGTCACTATAACTATCACCGCAACCACTTCCGTCACTATAACTATCACCGCAACCACTTCCGTCACTACAACTATCACCACAACCACTTCCGTCACTATAACTATCACCGCAACCACTTCCGTCACTACAACTATCACCACAACCACTTCCGTCACTACAACTACTAACTTCCACTATACATTTTGACTACCACTATTCTAATCACTGCTGCTCCTCCTGCCATATTTTTTCCAACAACGACGATGACTCACTACTCATTATGCTAAGTGTTCCAGTCATTTGGTGTCTAGCCACTTGGACTTGACGGTAGAGCGACGGTCTCGCTTCGTGCAGGTCGGCGTTCGATCCCCGACCGTCCAAGTGGTTGGGCACCGTTCCTTCCTCCCCGTCCCATCCCAAACCCTTATCCTGACCCCTTCCTAGTGCTATATAGTCGTAATGGCTTGGCGCTTTCCCCCAGTCATTTGGTACCTCGTATGTTATCGTGTTCAAGTGTTTGGGATTTCATTGATGTCATCGAGGATTGAATTCTCTAGTAAAAACGTATTTAATATATCATCACAAGGTGTATTTGTTATGAATGATTGTCGTAGTTTAATTGTTCACTTAAACTCTCTAGTTTGCTAGCTTTTTGTTTATTATGAAACCCGAACTGTCCAGCGCATTCAGCGGCGTATACTTATTGTAACTCAGAAAAGCAAGAGTTACAATAAGAAACTAAAGTGCAATAGATTCTCTAATCCATGTTATTTCCTTTGACCATAAATAATCCTCTGTCGATATGAATAAATAATATATACGCCCCATTCTTCAAGAACCTGTTGGGCTGGAAGAAAGATTTTGGAAAACTTGGGACCCGTGTGTGATGCCGCCTCTAGCCACTATCAGCTCCTAATATTTACTAACATGATTATTCTGCATTACCTCCCCATAGCTCTATAATTACACTTATAGCACAAAAAATAACTATGGCACACATGTATCTTCGAGAACACGTACTTTAGAACATATGCATTGCCAAATAAGGTAGGGATAGGAGAGACCGCTTAGACCACCCTTAAAGAGAGACCACTTAGATCTGCCCTAAAGAGAGAGACCACTTAGACCATCCCTCAAGATGAACGACCAGCATCTTATTACGGCATGACGGTTATTAAATTACAAGTTAAGGCCCACTGAGACCATGGCTGGGCAAGGCATTAACCCTGCCTTTTGGGCGGGAGGTCCAGGACCACCTCGAGTACTCTGAAAACTCAGAGAAAGACTCTACAATAAAGAAGGGGGAGAGGACATTCAGGCCATAGACATTCAGGCCATTAAAGTAGCCTGCTCTGAGCACTCTAATTTTTTCAAAGTAAACGTGCCGGCCACTTGCACTTGTCCACAGCAAGCAAAGGTCAACAAACTGATCGAAACTGTGAACGCCAAGAAATCCGGACTCCACCTGCCAAAGATCATTGGGGAATATAAACCTGGATATGCGTATGGAAATGTCAAGACGCACAAGCCTGGAAACCCACTTCGGCCAATCATTAGCCAGATACCCACACCCACGTACAGACTGGCGAAGCGACTCAACGGCCTGCTGACTCCTTATGTTCCTTGCGCCTTCAGCCTGAAGTCTCCAAAGGAATTTGTTGACTTACTGCGGGGCACACGGGCCACAGGGATAAGAGCCTCGTTGGACGTAGAATCGCTGTTTACCAACGTACCTGTGGACGAGACAATCGGAATGATAGCCGACAGAGTGTATCGTGATCCAGCCTGTACTCCTCTTGACATACCAGAAAATATTCTGAGGAAACTACTCCAAGCTTGTACTAAAGAGGCACCCTTCTTGAGCCCGGATGGGCACATGTATAAGCAAGTAGATGGGGTCGCCATGGGTTCTCCCCTAGGTGTCCTGTTTGCAAACTTCTACATGGGTACCATCGAGCAAAAAGTCTTAGTCGACATGAACTTGAAACCGGCCATATACTGCAGGTATGTTGACGACATTTTTACACAGGTACCTGATGTCAGACATCTGCAGGAGCTGAAGGAGGCATTTGAGCAGAGTTCCGTGCTGCGTTTCACTTACGAGATGGAAAAGGATGGGAAGCTGCCCTTTCTAGATGTAACAGTCATGGAAAAGGGCGGAGGTTTCCACACTGCAGTCTACACTAAGGAAACAAACATTGGAATGTGCCTAAATGCCAACAGCGACTGCCCTGACAGGTACAAGAGGAGTGTTGTTAACGCATATGTCGACCGTGCTCTCAGCCACAGCTCAGAATGGAAGCAAGTCGACGAAGAACTCTGTAGGGTAAGGCAGGTCCTAGTCAATAACGGCTTCTCCAATGGTTTCGTCGAAGACATCATAAGAAGGAAAGTGAAAAGCCATGCAACCTCTGAAGAGACAACTAACACAACACCTATACCCCCTATTAGACTATTTTACAGGAACTTCTTTTCCACAGCTCATAAAACGGAGGAAAGGGTCCTGAAAGATATTGTTAATAGAAACGTTATCCCTACAGACAAAAATCAGAGGATACAACTGACGATTTACTAAAAAACCAGAAAAACGGCCAGCCTACTCATGAGAAACTCTCCAGACACAAAACAGAACGCTTTAAAAGAGACTAACGTCGTCTATGCCTTCAAATGCCCACTTGGGGACTGTAAGCTCCAAAAAACCCAGTATATAGGCAAGACAACAACATCTCTTTCTAGGCGTTTAACGATGCATAAGCAACAGGGCTCCATTAAGGAACATATAATCTCTTCCCACAACCAAACCATCGCCAGAGAAATCCTAGTAAACAACACAGAAATCATCGATAGATACAGCGATAGCAGGCGGCTTGACGTTTGCGAGGCACTACACATCAAGAAGTCAACACCAGCAATCAACAGCCAATTATTGCACAACTATATTCTACCCACCTCAAGACTCCGCTCCAATATAGAAGCATCAAGAAATATGGACCAATAGGCTTTCTACAAACACTTCTATTCAATACCCATTGTTTGTGTTCTGTCTTGTGTTGATACTTTTAATACCCTATTAATATCCCCTCTTGTTCTGTCTTGTGTTAATGCCACATCACCCCTCCCACCTCACTCAAATGTAGATATAAAATCGGAGATACGTAAGTTCTATTCAGTTGTGTATTTGTGAACTAAAGTCTTTGAAAATGTAATAAGTTTTACGAAACGCGCCCATGTCGCGTCAGACTAGAAATAAAAATGAATTTTGGAGAATTAATTTTTGATTTACCTCCAACAGTGAAGCGTAATGTACGAAAGATTGAGAAAATTCGTGTTAGAATTATTAATCTTACTTTTTCGGTCATATTTAATAATATATGTCTACAGGAAAGACTGCTACCAAAATATACTAACATATATATATATATATATATATATATATATATATATATATATATATATATATATATATATATATATATATATATATATATATATATATATATATATATACATATATATATATATATATATATATATATATATATATATATATATATATATATATATACATATATATATATATATATATATATATATATATATATATATATATATATATATATATGTATATATATATATATATATATATATATATATATATATATATATATATGTATATTAGTATATTTTGGTAGCAGTCCTTCCTGTAGACATATATTATTAAATATGACCGAAAAAGTAAGATTAATAATTCTAACACGAATTTTCTCTATCTTTCGTACATTTCTTTTCACTGCTGGTGGTAATTCAAAAATCAATTCTCCAAAATTCATTTTTATTTCTAGTCTGACGCGACACTTGAGCACGTTTCGTAAAACTTATTACATTTTCAAAGACTTTAGTTTACACATACACAACTGAATAGAACTTACACATCTCCGATTTGTTTATATCTACATTTGAGTGAGGTGGATGGGGTGAGGTGGCATTAATAGGGTATTAATTTCATCAACACAAGACAGAACACGAAACAATGGGTATTGAATGGAAGTGATTGTAGAAAGTCTATTGGTCCATATTTCTTGATGCTTCTATATTGGAGCGGAGTCTTGAGGTGGGTAGAATATAGTTGTGCACATGCCAGAAAATATTCTAAGGAAACTACTCCAAGCTTGTACTAAAGAGGCACCCTTCTTGAGCCCGGAGGGGCACATGTATAAGCAAGTAGATGGTGTCGCCATGGGTTCTCCCCTAGGTGTCCTGTTTGCAAACTTCTACATGGGTACCATCGAGGAAAAAGTCTTAGTCGACATGAACTTGAAACCGGCCATATACTGCAGGTATGTTGACGACATTTTTACACAGGTACCTGATGTCAGACATCTGCAGGAGCTGAAGGAGGCGTTTGAGCAGAGTTCCGTGCTGCGTTTCACTTACGAAATGGAAAAGGATGGGAAGCTGCCCTTTCTAGATGTAACAGTCATGGAAAAGAGCGGAGGTTTCCACACTGCAGTCTACACTAAGGAAACGAACATAGGAATGTGCCTAAATGCCAACAGCGACTGCCCAGTCAGGTACAAAAGGAGTGTTGTTAATGCATATGTCGACCGCGCTCTCAGCCACAGCTCAGAATGGAAGCAAGTCGACGAAGAACTCTGTAGGGTAAGGCAGGTCCTAGTCAACAACAGCTTCTCCAATGGTTTCGTCGAAGACATCATAAGAAGGAAAGTGAAACGCCATGCAACCTCTGAAGACAACTAACACAACACCTATACCGCCTATTAGACTATTTTACAGGAACATCTTTTCCACAGCTCATAAAACGGAGGAAAGGGTCCTGAAAGATATTGTTAATAGAAACGTTATCCCTACAGACAAAAATCAGAGGATACAACTGACGATTTACTATAAAACCAGAAAAACGGCCAGCCTACTCATGAGAAACTCTCCAGACACAAAGCAGAACGCTTTAAAAGAGACCAACGTCATCTATGCCTTCAAATGCCCTCTTGGGGACTGTAAGCTCCAAAAAACCCAGTATATAGGCAAGACAACAACATCTCTTTCTAGGCGTTTAACGATGCATAAGCAACAGGGCTCCATTTAGGAACATATAATCTCTTCCCACAACCAAACCATCGCCAGAGAAATCCTAGTAAACAACACAGAAATCATCGATAGATACAGCGATAGCAGGTGGCTTGACGTTTGCGAGGCACTACACATTAAAAAGTCAACACCAGCAATCAACAGCCAATTAATGCACAACTATATTCTACCCACCTCAAGACTCCGCTCCAATATAGAAGCATCAAGAAATATGGACCAATAGGCTTTCTACAATCACTTCCATTCACATTGTGTTGATGAAATTAATACCCTATTAATACCACCTCACCCCATCCACCTCACTCAAATGTAGATATAAACAAATCGGAGATGTGTAAGTTCTATTCAGTTGTGTATGTGTAAACTAAAGTCTTTGAAAATGTAATAAGTTTTACGAAATGCGCTCAAGTGTCGCGTCAGACTAGAAATAAAAATGAATTTTGGAGAATTGATTTTTGAATTACGACCAACAGTGAAAAGAAATGTACGAAAGATTGAGAAAATTCGTGTTAGAATTATTAATCTTACTTTTTCGGTCATATTTAATAATATATGTCTACAGGAAAGACTGCTACCAAAATATACTAATATATATATATATATATATATATATATATATATATATATATATATATATATATATATATATATATATATATATATATATATATATGTATATATATATATATATATACATATATATATATATATATATATATATATATATATGTATATATATATATATATATATATATACATACATATGTATATATATATATATATATATATATATATATATATATGTATATATATATATATATATATATATATACATACATATGTATATATATATATATATATATATATATGTATATATATATATATATATATATACATATATATATATATATATATATATATATATATATATATATATATATGTATATATATATATATATATATATATATACATATATATATATATATATATATATATATATATATATATATATATATATATATATATATATTAGTATATTTTGGTAGCAGTCTTTCCTGTAGACATATATTATTAAATATGACCGAAAAAGTAAGATTAATAATTCTAACACGAATTTTCTCAATCTTTCGTACATTACGCTTCACTGTTGGAGGTAAATCAAAAATCACTTCTCCAAAATTCATTTTTATTTCTAGTCTGACGCGACACGGGTGCGTTTCGTAAAACTTATTACATTTTCAAAGACTTCACAAATACACAAGTGATTAGAACTTACGTATCTCTGATTTTATATCTACATTTGAGTGAGGTGGGAGGGGAGATGTGGCATTAACACAAGACAGAACAAGAGGGGATATTAATAGGGTATTAAAAGTATCAACACAAGACAGAACAGAAACAATGGGTATTGAATAGAAGTGTTTGTAGAAAGCCTATTGGTCCATATTTCTTGATGCTTCTATATTGGAGCGGAGTCTTGAGGTGGGTAGAATATAGTTGTGCAATAATTGGCTGTTGATTGCTGGTGTTGACTTCTTGATGTGTAGTGCCTCGCAAACGTCAAGCCGCCTGCTATCGCTGTATCTATCGATGATTTCTGTGTTGTTTACTAGGATTTCTCTGGCGATGGTTTGGTTATGGGAAGAGATTATATGTTCCTTAATGGAGCCCTGTTGCTTATGCATCGTTAAACGCCTAGAAAGAGATGTTGTTGTCTTGCCTATATACTGGGTTTTTTGGAGCTTACAGTCCCCAAGGGGCATTTGAAGGCATAGACGACGTTAGTCTCTTTTAAAGCGTTCTGTTTTGTGTCTGGAGAGTTTCTCATGAGTAGGCTGGCCGTTTTTCTGGTTTTATAGTAAATCGTCAGTTGTATCCTCTGATTTTTGTCTGTAGGGATAACGTTTCTATTAACAATATCTTTCAGGACCCTTTCCTCTGTTTTATGAGCTGTGGAAAAGAAGTTCCTGTAAAATAGTCTAATAGAATAATAGAATGTAAAATAGTCTATATATATATATATATATATATATATATATATATATATATATATATATATATATATATATATATATATATATATATATATATATATATATATATATATATATATATGACAATGTCAGACCACGGAGGAAAAATGAAACAGGAAATTTCCTTAATTACTTTCGTATATTAAATACATCTTCAGAAGGTCCACATCTTCAGAAGGACCTTCTGAAGATGTATTTAATATACGAAAGTACTTAAGGAAATTTCCTGTTTCATTTTTCCTCCGTGGTCTGACATTGTCACATTCTTAATCACGTGTTTATTTTCGTGATATACACATATATATATATATATATATATATATATATATATATATATATATATATATATATATATATATATATATATATATATATTAGTTTTTTTTGGTAGCAGTTTCTCTTGTAAACATATGTTGTTAAATATGTCCGAAAAGGTAATATTAATAATTATAACACGAATTTTCTCAATATTTCTTTTGTTTCTTTTCACTATCGATGGTAATTGGAAAATCAATTTTCCAAAATTCATTTTTATTTCTAGTCTGACGTGATGCCTGAATGCGTTTCGTAATAACTTATTACATTTTCAAAGACTTTAGTTTACACACGCAACTGAAACCTGTAAACACACATCCATACTTATACTCGCATTTGGTTAAGGTGATATGGTACAAAAGTTTTGGGTGAGGTGATTGACATTTACACAGGAGAGAGAACACGAACCAATGAATATAAAAACATAAGAATGGAAGTAACTGCAGAAAGCCTATTGGCCCATAGCGTCAACACTTCCTCTTGATGCTTTTTTATTGGTTCGGAGTCTCGAAGTGGGTAGAATACAGTTGTGCATTAATTGGCTGTTGATTGCTGGTGTTGACTTTTTGATCTGTAGTGCCTCGCAAATGTCGAGTCTCCTGCTATTGCTGTATCTATCAATGATTTCTGTGTTGTTTGTTAAGATTTCTCTGGTTATGGTCTGGTTGTGAGAAGAGATTATATAGTCCTATATGGAGCCCTGTTGTTTATGCATTGTTAACTGCTTGGAAAGAGACGTGGTTGTCTTGCTTATGCACTGAGTTCTTTGGAGCTTACTGTCCCTAAGCGGGCATTTGAAGACACAGACGACGATGGTTTTCTTCAAGGCATTATGCTTGGTGTCTGGAGAGTTCTTCATGAGTAAGTTGGCCATTTTTTGGTTTTATAGTAAATCGTCAATTGTATTTTCTGATTTTTGTCTGTAGGGATAACAATCCTATCAACAATATATTTCAGGACCCCTTCCTCCATTTTATGAGCCGTCGAAAAGAAGTTCCTGTAAAATAGGCTAATAGGGGTTATCTTGAGGTTATCTTGAGATGATTTCGGGACTTTAGTGTCCCCGCGGCCCGGTCCTCGACCAGGCCTCCACACCCCAGGAAGCAGCCCGTGACAGCTGATTAACTCTCAGGTACCTATTTACTGCTAGGTAACAGGGGCATAGGGTGAAAGAAACTCTGCCCGTCGATCCTCTCGGGCGTCCGGGATCGAACCCGGGACCACAGGATCACAAGTCCAGCGTGCTGTCCGCTCGGCCGACCAGCTCTGGGTGTGGGTATCTGGCTGATGATTAGCAGAAATGACTTTCCAGGCTTATGCGTCTTGACATTTCCATAAGCATACCCAGGTTTGTATTCCCCAATAACCTTTGGCAGGTGGAGTCCAGATTTCTTGGCGTACCATCAAAGTGCCGTCGGGATGATGGGAAATTAGCCTCGGTTCCATCATCTTTTGTATGGTCACTGATGGTCGAGTGCTTAAGGTCTTTTGTACACCAGTTGCATAGCGCTCCTGGTAGCCTGGGTTCGAGTCACTTCTGGGGTGTGAGGTTTTCAGTTATATATAGTAGCAGTACCCGGCCACGTGTTGCTGTGGCTCAGCAACGCATGTGCATTGATGAGTCACAACAACCTTCCCTATCCCCCAGTCCTCCCCACCATTCCCCACTCCACCGTCCCTTTCTCTTCCCCACCATTCCCTACTCCACCATACCTTGAGGTTACCTTGAGGTGCTTCCGGGGCTTAACGTCCCCGCGGCCCGGTCGTCGACCAGGCCTCCTGGTTGCCGGACTGATCAACCAGGCTGTTGGACGCGGCTGCTCGCAGCCTGACGTACAAGTCACAGCCTGGTTGATCAGGCTGGTTGACCATCCCCTCTTCCTTCCCACCATGCCCACTCCCCTGTCCCTTTTGTCCTCGCCACTCTTCTCCATTCCCCCATCTCCTCGTCCCCACCATCCCAAACTCCCCCGTCCCCTCGTCCATCCCCGCCATTATCCCCTCGTCCTCCTCACCATCTCTCACTTCCGTCCCCTCGTCCTCCCCACCATTCCCCTCTCCCTCGTCCGATGCCTTCCCAAATGGTCTTATGTTCCCATCAGAAAATTGGGAACATCAAGTGACCTGATGTTCCCATCACTGAAATATAAGAAAAACAGGTAAAAAATTAAATGAAAATATGAAAAAATACAAAAATAAACTATACTCATGAAATGAATGGTCGCCGACGGTGTTGGCGTAAACAACACAGCTCAATTCCAATGCAATGTCACACAAAATAATTAAATCAAAATGAAAACAAATCGAAATCTACGAAAATAAATCGAAATCTATGAACATTCAATTCATCAATGAAATCGGAAACATTGAAATGGAATCGTAACACATTTAGTATGTCGTGTGTTGCTATTACATGCAACAGATGTAACTGTTTAAAAAAAAAAAACTCGTTTTTCCTGTCACAGGTGAGGCATCTATGTAGTAGGTATATAAAAACAAACGCGTCTTCGAATGGAACGTTGTGTAAAAAATTCCAAAGTAATCTGTGAAGAACTTTCGGAGATTACAGCATGTGTTGCTGTTACGTCCTACAGATGGCGCTTGTTTTCAGAAAAACCATGGTTTTCCTGTAACAGGTGAGGCATGTATATAGTAGGTATATAAAAACACGCGTCTATTTGAATGCAACGTTGTGTCAAAATTTCAAAGCAATCGATAACGAGGTTTCGAAGATTTCTTTCACATGAAAAACACTGTTTTTTTTAATGTTTTTTCCCGTCACAGACGTGACATCTATATAGTATGTTTATAAAAACCAGTTCAGTTGCAAATGGAACGTTGTGTGAAAATTTCAAAGCAATCGGTGAAGAACTTTCGGAGATTAACGATTTTTAACAAACGAACATTTTCATTTTTATTTATATAGATATACTTATTAGATGCTTAATTTATAAAATTGAAATTAATTTCAAATTTTCTCTATATAGCAAGACAACAGTTCGGATCTGACATTCACTTTTACTAATCTCATCATGGAAGAGAAAGAGAAGCTTTATTTTTTTTTTATTTTATAGGGCTTTAATGCTAACAATACCTTCTTTAGTTTGAAACCATAAATTCAATCTAAAGAATGCAACAGTTCTATCAATATGTGATGACTGATACAGTGGCGCAGTGTTAACACCCCCCCCCCACACACACACACATCGCAGGCAATTTGATCTAGGTTCGAATATTGGCTGGGCAGGATTGACTAGGCGCCAATCATTAATTGTCAGCCACTCTTCACTCAGCTTTGATTGGGTACCTGATTGTTAAGCGATTGGCGGTTGTATTCCAGGGAAACTAATTGGAAAGGCTTTCCGTGAGCTATGGGATAGGGCAGCTCTGGGCAACCTGTCCTCTACTCAAGTCCATTACATCCAGCGGTCGACCCCACAGACGCATTCATAAATTTTTACATGCTGTTCATTCAAAACCGGAATTTTCTCAAATATAAATTAATATTATAATACATTAACATATTGTTCATATATAGACATTGGTTAGGTTAGGCTAGGTTAGGTGTTTAGGTTCTGTTGGCGATTATTTGTATTTGTAGTACGTGGTTGAAGCATTTACAGCGTTGTGGTTCAACCCATCCTCGACTCAAGTCCATTACATCCAACGGTCACCCCACAGACGCATTCATAAATTTTAACATGCTGTTCATTCAGAACAAGAATTTTCTCAAATATAAATTAATATTATAATATATTAGCATATTGTGCATATATAGGCATAGGTTAGGTGTTTAGGTTCGGTTGGCGATTATTTGCATTTGTAGTACGTGGGTGAAGCATTTATAGCGAAGTGGTTCGAACAAAACTCGTCAGTGAAGCACTTGTTCCGGAAGTGTTCGAACGAAATCAGTTGTGAGTCGTGTGTAAACCGTTTTTCATTCATAAACAGGGGGTTTGGCGGGTGCATGGAATCACTGTTGGGTCTTTGTTTGGAGGACGCGCTGCTTGGCCTACTAACTGGGGTCAGAAGTCGTCTGCTCCAGTATTCAACTGTGCAGAACAAATCCTTAATTAAACAACATAATGTCTATATAACATTCAGGAATCTTCATGTGCCACATAGACTATCTAATTAAAAATTCCCCAAGTAGCTGTAATGGTTGTGTTTATAAAGTTTATTGGCAAATCTATATAAATAAAAATGAAAATGTTCGTTTGTTCAAAATCGCTAATCTCCGAAAGTTCTCCACCTATTGCTTTGAAATTTTTACACATCGTTTCCTTTGAATTCGAGCGGATTTTTATATACATACTATATATATGTTACGTCTATGACGGGAAAAAACATGTTTGTTTTTTTTAAACTGTTTTTTTCAAGTGTTTTTCCTGTTAAGGATATCTTCGAAACCTCTATACCGATTACTTTGAAATTTTGACACAACATTGCATTCGAATAGGCGAGTGTTTTATATACCTACTATATACATGCCTCACCTGTTACAGGAAAAACATGGTTTTTCTGAAAACCAGCGCCATCTGTAGGACGTAACAGCAACACATGCTGTAATCTCCGAAAGTTCTTCACCGATTGCTTTAAATTTATGATACAACGTTCGATTCGAATACGCGTGTGTTTTTAAGTACCTACTATATAGGTGCAATACCTGTGACAGGTAAAAACATGCTTTTTTTTCTTTTAATCCGTGCCATCTGTTGCATGTAGGAGCAACAAACGCAATACTAAATTTGCTACAATTTCTTTTCAATGTTTTCAATTGCATTGATAAATTAAATTTTCATAGATTTCTATATATTTTCATTTGGATTTAATTATTTTGTGTGATATTGTGTGAAATTTAAATATTTAGTTAGTATATTTTTGTTTTTGTTTTGAAAACAAGAATATTCCAGGGGTCAGAATGGTCAACCTGGACCCGGAGGTCCAGGTTGTCCATTGACTCGCTCTCCTCGTTTACGAGGAGACGCATTTATTTCGCATTTATTTTCGCCAACGCATTTATTTTACAGCTGGAAATGTGCAACAAATAGCCATGAATCCACCGGCTACAATGTTAGCGCTGCTTTCTTCACGTTATGTCAGAATGACGCGTTTTCGAAAACACTGCTGTATTCACAAGTGGCTATGTATTACATATGGAATGCGAGTAGAAAATCATTTGAACGTCGTAAACGAGGAGAGCGAGTCGATGGACAACCTGGAATATTCAAACAATCTAAGATAGGCAGATTGTACATCATGCATCCCAATCAAGATGAATGCTTCTTTCTTCGCGGGCTGTTGGTAAAGGTGCCCGGTTCCACGTTTTTCCAGCAATTGATATTTGTCAAACGGCGTCACACATGCCACTTTCCGTAGTGCATGGCAAATTCTGAATTTATTGGCGAACGACAGACACTGGGATGTATGCATTATTTACGCAGGAAGCACGTCACATCCAAATCAAATTTGTGCATTGTTTGCAATCATATTGACCGGCTGCTCTCCATCTTCAACAGAGCTATGGGAGAAATATAAATTGCATATGGCTTCAGATTTTGTCCTTCGAATACGCAAGGAAATTTCAAATATGAACATGGATTTCGCATCAAAAATCTACAACGAAGCATTGATAATGACTGAAGACTTGTGCTTAGAAATCGCCAACAAAGTTCTCATTCAATTGGGAATGACATCACCGAATCAATCTGCTGCCGCTTCGTTCGTTGTAGAATTGCGTCGTGAACACAATTTCAACATGGGTGATCCGGTGTCTTATGTGGAATCAAATATTCCTAAGCTAACACTTGAGCAAAAAGGCATTTACGATCAAATAATTCAAACTGTCAATAATGGGACAGGAGAAATATTCTTCTTAGATGCGCCAGGAAGAACTGGTAAAACCTTCTTAATTAGATTGATTCTGACAGCAATTCGATCCTAAAATTGCGCAGTCTTAGCTCTTGCGTCGTCCAGAACAGCTGCGATATTGCTACCAGGTGGAAGACCTGCTCATTCAACTTTGAAATTGTCATTGGACATTGAAACTCCCACGTGCAACATTTCCAAAACATCCGGCATGGGAAAAGTATTGCAGAAATGCAAACTTATTGTTTGGTAAAACTGCACAATGGACTACAAAAAGTCGCTAGTGTCTCCTGATCGATCATTACAAGATTTGCGTAGAAACATCAGACCATTTGGGAACGTATTAATATTGCTTGCAGGAGATTTCAGGAAAACATTTCCATGTAATTCCTTCGGTCGACACCAGCGGACGAAATAAATGCTTGCCTGAACTGCTTTACTTTGTGGAGGCACGGAAAGACGTTAAAATTAACTATAAATGTGCGTGTCCAGCTGAAAACGATCCATCAGCTTAGATATGCTCACATTAATTTCTGGAAATTGGGAACGGAAACGTGCCGGTTGATCTGACCTCAGGACGAATTTCATTGCCTCATAACTTTTGCAATTTAGTGACGTCAAAAGAAGAATTGGTCGAAAAACTATTTCCCAATATTCAAACCAATTACAAGGATCACGTTTGGCTGAGTGAAAGTGCTTTTCTTGCGGCCAAGAACAAAGATGTCAACGAACTTTACAATATTATTCAGTCTAACATTCAACGCGAGGCAGTCACATACAAGTCCGTCGACAGTGTTGTGGAAGCAGATTAAACGTTTAATGAGTCAACAGAATTATTTAATTCACTCTATCTGCCAGGGATACCACCGCACGTACAGCTGCAATTGAAAATCGGCGTGCCAATTATCATGTTGCGAGATATCAATCAGATAAAGCTTTGCAATGGCATGCGGTTTGCAGTAAAAAAATAATCAGCAACGTCGTAGAAGCAACAATTTTGACAGGATCTTTCAAAGGTGAAGATGTCCTCATTCCTCTCATTCTTATGATTCCAACGTATATGCCATTTCAATTTAAGAGATTGCAATTTCCAATTCGATTGGCGTTTGCAATCACCATTGCAGGGCACCTGACAGCTGAGTGGACAACGCTTCGGATTCGTAGTCCTGAAGTTCCAGGTTCGATCCCCGGTGGAGCTGGAGAAAAATGGGCAAAAAATGTTTCTTTCACCCCTGATGCCCCCTGTTACCTAGCAATAAATATATACCTGGGAGTTAGACAGCTGCTACGGGCTGCTTCCTGGGAAGGATAACAAAACGGAGGCCTGGTTGTGGACCGGGTCGCGGGGATGCTAAGCCAAGAAATCATCTCAAGATAACCTCAAGATAACTATCTACAAAGCTCAGGGCCGATCATTAGAATTGTGCGCATTATATCAAGACATGGATTGCTTCTCACATGGACAATTATATATTGCGTGTTCTAGAGTCAGCAAACCAGACAATCTCTATATCTCCACAGACAATGGAACAACAAAAAGTATTGTATACCCACAAGCATTGTGACATTAAACATACCAGAAACGTGCACTTTCTCTTTTCTCTCTTTTCCATTTATCCAGACTGAGTCACAGCAAAGCGTGGCGGGTACCGCTAGTATGTATGTATGCTAGTCTCTGTGTTGGACAAATTGGCAAACACTGAAGAATGAAAAACGCAAACATAGCATAAGGACAGTTCATATGTCGGATGCAATGTTCGTTCACGTTCTACATTATTCACGTTAGATATTGTAATCATTCAATTGAATGAACTGATTCGTGAACAATTGTTGAATGCAAAACAGTTATTGAAAGAAATATAATTTAATCTTCATTTAAACAAAATAACGAATGAAATAACATAAATTTATGCCCAAAATTGTATAACTTAGTTTTTTAATTGGTAAGATTTATGGAATTTATAACATTATGTAAAGAATGAGTAAATCATCAGATGCCTTATTCACATAAGAATGGGTGAAGCTGCAGTTTGACCCATTATAACATTTCATGTCGCTCTTATTTCATGTGTACGGTTCTTAGTCTACTCACAGGTCGGTTCAAATAAACAACGCCACTTTATTGTCTATCAACTGGTCTCCTTAAAATGTATTATATCACGAAAGTGCTTTGAATAATTTCGATAATATAATAAGAAAACTCCACACCTCAGTAGGATTCGAACCCAGACAGCCAGGAGCCTATGCACCTTGGCGTACCTTTACCTTAACCACTAGATCACACTGACTGTACAAAAATCTTGGTAGTCGTAAGACTATTTATCCAAGATCCGACAGCGCTAGGTGGTCAACTTGGACATAGATATTTCATCAATTCACCTCACTTGGTGGGGCCATATGAGCAACACAAATGAAAACAAACTTGAATGGGTCCCTAGCGAATATGCAACTGAAAATTCCACACCCCAGAAGGATTTGAACCCAGACAGCCAGGAGCCTATGGACCTTGGCGTACCTGGTACCTTAACCACTAGGACACATGACTGTACAAAAAATCTTGTTAGTCGTGAGAGTATTTATCCAAGATCCGACAGTGCTCAGTGGTCAACTTGGGCATAGATATTTCATCGAATCACCTCATTTCGTGACTCACTGAGGTGATTCAATGAAATATCTATGCTAGTATTTTTTAATTATTACCACCTCTGATAAATGTGGTAATTTAGGTGGTCACAATGTGATATTTCTTATATAAATAGGGTTCCGGCTTTACAACCTTTCCTCTTACAAATTACGTCGTTTTTCGCTCGTATGCGCTACGGCTTAAAAAGGCCGTAATTTGAAAATGAAAAATACTTGAAAATAAATTTAGGATTTTTGTTTATCCAAAACAGCAAGTTAAGGGTCCTCTGGTAGGTTAGGTTAGGTTACTAAGTTCTCCTGAGGTTTCAAAAGTCATGAAAACCGTTTCTGAAAGTTTCCTCTCCTAACCTAACGGCCTAAGCCAGAGGACCCAAAACAGAAAACGGAACAGTACGTCTCTTTCGCAAGTCGATTTAATGTTGAATTACGTCAATTTCCAGTCTGAGTGCGCATACGAGCGAAAAGCGACATAATTTGTAAGAGGACAGGTTGGGCTTACAACCTTGATATGACACTATTAAATTTAGAGTGATCTGCTACTGCCCTTAGCTCTGTGACGTGTTGCTGGCAGCAGCGAGGCTGTGATGACCTGTTGATGAGAGATGACTCTGTTATTGTTGGGGGAGATTATTATCCTGTGTCATTCAAGTTCAAGTTCAACTAAGCTGATCGAGATAATAAAATACAGCTCAAAAGGAATGAGCAGCTTAGGCTATTTCTACCCTTCTCTCCTGTAACGTACTCCACCCTACGCCGTACAGCGAATCTTGACGTTTGCTCTGCACTGACGGCATACATGGTAACACACCGGGCTTCCCATCAGTGCTGCATGCAGTTTCAGTTGTTGCAAGTGATTCAACCATACCATCACACCATGTCCTGGTGCAGGGGTAAGAGGCGCGGCTGGGAATACCCAGATTGCTGGTTAGAATCACCTCATTGCTCTAATTTATTTTTGTATTGATATGTCACGTTAGTTGTGTGATTTTTTTGTGGACCTTTACTATTATTCACAAATTTTCTCACTCCTGGTGGCTGAGTGGACAGAACACTGGACGCGTGATCCTGTGGTTCCGGGTTCGATCCCGGGCCCTGGCGAGAAAAAGAATGGGCAGAGTTGCTTTCACCCAGATGCACCTGTTACCTAGCAGTAAATAGGTTCCTGGGAATTAGTCAGCTGTCGCGGGCTGCTTCCTGGGGGTGGAGGCCTGGTCGAGGACCAGGGGATTGCCTGCTTGCTCATTGTAGGGTGTGGTCATGGTGTTGGCGCTCTATCAGTTGTTGGCTGACGTCTGGTGCGAGCAGGTCGCTGTTGGTGGTGTGTGGTGTGCTGGCTAACCTGTGGGGGCGGCTGGCGTTATGGCATCGTCGATGACGCGGATTCGGAGGGCGGATTCCGCAGGATTGGAGTTCTCGGCGGCTGCTGATTGGACGTTGGTGGAGGTGGTGTTTTTGGATGTTTTACGGGTGGACCTGCATTCTGTTTACAGCCTTGAGAAGATCTCTAACAGGCGTGTGATGGTCAGGTTCTCTGCCCCTGGTCCATATCAGCGCTTCGTGAGTGATTTTGCTGGGCGTTCTTTCCAGCTCCCGGGCTCTGCTGGTACTGTGGAGGTGTCTGAATGGTGTGTAGCGCCGACGTTTGTCAGCATCCATGTGGTTCCCTTGGAATTTCCCGAGGAGGTCCTTCGCACCTGCTTCTCTCGGTACGGTACTGTGTTTACTCACTGCATAACTTGTCTCCACTCAGGCCGCTTGTCAGGCTTGAGGACCAATGTGTGGAACCTTGGCATGCGCTTGACACGTGATATTCAATCTCAGGTCAAGTTCTACGGATTTAACTTGCGGGTATTCTATGAGGATCAACCGTGCACCTGTTTTAAGTGTGAATTGCGAGGGCATCTTGCGGCCGGTTGCACTGCTTCCGAGATGGGGGAGCCAGCCCTCTTTCAGGAGCGTGATTTTCCCTCCCTTGGGGGTTGGGGGGGGCCAAGCCAGGTGTTGCAAAGGCAGTGATTGTCCCCCGCGACCCCTCCCCGTCGATAGTGCCTTCTGCTTTGACTGACCCTACTTCACCTGTTCAGTAGTTTTGCCCACCTGGCCCGTTGGTGTCTGATGCAGCGGCCTCGCTTCCTGTGCACGTCATCACTGCAGAGGTTCATCGGGATTCAACTGTTGCTGATGTGGAGACGGGTACGCCTGTGGAAGCTGCTCCATTGTGCTCCAGAGTGGCGATCCTGCGGGTCTTCTGTGTGGTGTTGATCCCTCGTCTGGTGGCCTTGCATCCGACGTAGTTGCTGTTGCTCCTGAGGTGCTACAGTCCTCTCGTGGCTCTAGAGGGCCTTCTCTGGTCACGACGTCGGATCAGCCCTGTCGTAAGTGGGAAGCATGGACGCGTTCCTCGGACAAAGGTCCTCCCATCAAGTGAGGGGGGGGGGTCTACGGCTGGGGCTACTGTGGCGTGCGCCCCTCCTCCTCCTCCTCCCTCTGGTGGCCTGCTTAGGTCTGTTGATCCCGGGGCTCCCTCTGGGGGCGGTGACGCCCCGAAGGCTGTTGAGGCTGCTCAGTGGGTGGTATCCACTGGTGTAGAAGGTACTGGAAGGGATGCGCTGACTATGAAGTTTACGAAGTCTACGAAGAGTGCAGGCACCGACGTTCCTGTGGGGCCCTCCGCTGCAGGGTTGCCAGGTGATACGCCTTCTGTTCCTGTTGCCTCCCTTGTGGGGGGCTCTGGTCCGCCTTTGCAGGGGACTGTGGGGTTGGTGGGGTCCTGATTGCCCTTCTTGATGGCGCCCTCTCTGACTTGTGCGACGCTGAATGTGCATGGGTTGCGTGACTTGGCAGTGCAGATGGACTTGGTGGCTGTGCTTCGTGAGCAGCGTGTAGATGTAGCCTTTATTCATGAGCATAATGTGCATGACTTGGATGCTTTGTCTGGGTTGACTGATGATTTTCATGTTGTGCTTAATCCCTTGAGGATGTCCTTTGGGGGCACGTGGATGCTGTTCTCCCAGAGGCGTCCAATTCTGTGCTTCACATGGAGATGGATGAGGATGGCCGGGTGTTGTTCGTTGGTGTGTGGTATCTCGGGGTGGAGATTCCTTCATTGACTGTGTACGCTCCTTCTGGCACAATGCATCGCCGGGAGAGGGAGGGGTTTTTCCAGGGTGGGCTGTTGCACTTCTTGCGTCATGACACGAGGGACATGGTTTTTGGTGGCGATTTTAATTGTGTTACTCAGGCGTGGGATTGCAATAGTGCACTTCCGCAGAATGTTTCTTGGGCATTAGTCTCCACCTAACAGAGTTGTAGGTTTCGTGATGCTGCTCTCATGTTTGGAGGCGATTTGGAATTCACCTTTGCTGCGCGAGGGGCGTGTTCCAGGCTGGATCGTTTTTATGTTCATGGGCGGGACGGCTCTGTTTTTGCATTTCGTACAGGTTCCAGTTGCCTTTTCTGATCATTGTTTGGTGGTGGTTCATGTTGCTGTTTGTAGTCAGGCTCGTGTAGGGAGGGGTTGGTGGAAATTGAATTGTCGGTTGCTGCATTGTCCTTGGGTGAGTGAGGCGTTTCGTGGGTGGGGATTGTTGCTCGCAAGTGCGAGTTTTCGTCTGTGTTAGACTGGTGGGAGTGGTGCAAGATGGAATGCAAGTCTTTTTTTTTTTCGTTGCGAAGCGTTAGGCGGCGGGGCGTTTTGGTTTGTTGCGCTTTCTTCAGTCGCACTTGTCTTGGGTGTATGTGTTGCTTAATAGTGGGGTGGATTGTTTTGCTGTTGTTTCTGTGTGTAAGGAGCGCATTTGTGGTTTGCGGGAGGAGATGACGGAGGGGGTTTGGGTGCGGGCTCGTGTTGACAAGCGTGTATCTGGTGAACGGCTTTCTCCCTTCCTTTCTTTTGCGGAAGGAGAAAGCCCTTTGAGACTCAGTTCTTTTCACCAGTCTCCAGCGTCCGGACGGTTCTGTTTTGTCTAACAAGGATGGGGTCCTGTGTTACGTGCAGCAGGAGTTGGGGGCGCTGTATGAGGAGGTAGGGGTGGATGAGGATCTGGCTGCTTTCTTTTTGCGTCACTGCTCACCTGGCTTGTCAGCTGCGGGTTGTTCCGCTTTGGTAAGGGACATGTCGTCAGCTGAGTTTTGGGGTGTGGTGCGGTCTTTCCGATCCGGCAGGGTGCCTGGCTCGGATGGGCTCCCTGTGGACTTTTATGTGATGTTTTCGGATGTGCTTGGTGAGGCTTTTTCGGAGGTGGTACGGTTTTGTTTCCAGACCTGTTGTTTACCTGCATCCCATTATGATGAGGTTGTGCAGTTTCTTCCGAAGCCGGGTGATTTGCGTTTTCTATCGAATTGGAGGCCGATCACCCTGTTAAATGTTGATTATAAGGTTGTCTCGAAGTTGCTGGCAGATCGGTGTCAGGATGTTATTGGTTCTGTGGTTTCGGTTGAGCAATTTTATGGCGTTCCAGGTTGGTCTTAGCTTCATTGCAATGCTCTTTTACGTGATGTGATTCTGTGTGCCTCTCAGCTTCACCTGCCTGCGGCGATGCTCAGCTTAGATTGCTCGAAGGTATTGGACTGTGTGTTGCTAGGCTTTGTGTTGCAGGCTATGGAGAGGTTCGGGTTTCCTTCGTTGTTTGTTTCTTGGGTGCGTATGTTGTATGCCCATTATCATAGTCATGTTGGTATTAATGTTTTTTTTAGTGCCCCTTTTGCCGTGTGCCGATCGGTGAGGCAGGGGTGTCCCTTATCTATGCTCCTTTATGTTCTTTATCAGGAGCCTTTGTTTTGTGTGGTTAAGTCCTGTGCTTTGGTGGTTCCTTCGAGGCGGCCTGCTGGTCTCTATTTACCGATCTGTGGTATGCTGACGATACGGTGCTCTTTGTGGCGACCGATGGCTCTGTGGTTGTGGTTCAGGACCTTGTTCAGTGTTTTGAGCTGGCTACGGGTGCCCTTGTTATTAGGGATAAGTCCTGATTAATGTGGGCTGGGGAGCTGGGCCTCCCGTTCAGTATGGGCGGGGTCGTGGTTTCCGGTGGTCAGGTCGTTTTGGGTTCTTGGAGTTACTTGGTTTAGCTCTTATGACCAATCTTTGGAGTGGAATTGGGACGCAGTGTCTCGGTCGGTTGAGGTGGCGGTTGGTTTGTTGTCCTCCCATCCGTTGATGGTTTATCAGCGGGCGATTGTTGTTACTAGTAAAGTTCTTTCGAGGGTGTGGTTTTTGGCTCGGTGCTTCCTTCTGGATCGGTGGCGTGCTCATGGGTTGGAGTGCAGAGTCTATCGGTATGTGTGGTGTGGAAATATCATCTGGTTCGTCGCCCCTCCATGGTTTTGCGGGTAGAGGAGGGGGGTGTTAGCATCCCTGGTATTTTTACCAAGGCATTGGCTTTGTTTTGAGTGTCGTTGCATCAGTATTTGGGGTGGGTGGGGGCCTCAATGCGCTTGGGGTTTACTTCTATTCAGTTCGGTTTAGCTATTTGCTGAAGTTGGGGGCTGGGTGTGAGGTTGCCTTTTGTACGCCTGCTGTGTATTCGTGGGTGGTTGGGATTCTGCAGGAGCTCTGTCGTGTTCCTGGGTTTTTGTCCCTGTCAGGTGCAGTCAGAGTGAGAGGTTGTGCTAGCTGGAGCTCCGATTCTAATAACATTATTATTGCAATAATGGAGGGATTAGTGAGGGATTTGGTGAGTATGGTTGGAGCTCTGAGAGCAGAGATGGATTCCCTGCGGGAGGAGGTGCGACGGCTGAGACTTCGGGAGGAAACGAAGGAGGAGGCCAGTGTTGACGGGACCTCATTAAGAAGGACTGACGGGACCAGTATTAAGAAGTCCTCGTCTTGGCAAGTTGTGAAAGACAGGGGTCTTAAGAAGACCTTGGCAAAACCGACAACTAATAGCCTTCACCTAAGGACTTTTAATGCATTTGACGTATTAGAGGACGAGTGCTGTGTTGAACCTGTTGTTCAACGAGGTGGCAAAGACAAAGTAACGAGGAGCATTAAAGCGCAGGTCCCTCAAACTGCTCGAAAGGAAAAGGGAGGATCGAAGCGAATTTTGGTTGTGGGAGATTCCCAGGTGAGGTATTTAGACAGAACGTTTTGTGCCAGAGATAGGGGGAACAGATTAAGGGTTTGCTACCCGGGAGCTGGAATTGGTGATATTGTTGGAAACATGAATGATATTATGACAGGAAATGGGAACAAACCCATTATTTGTATTAGTGCAGGGGGTAATGATGTTGGACGAGTTAGGAGTGAAGAACTAATACAGAGATTCAGGACAGCCATTGAATTAGTTAGGAGCAAGGGAGGAATCCCGATCATATGTGGCATTCTTCCAAGAAAGGGAGTGGGAAATGAATGGATGTCAAGGGCACTTGGTGTCAATTGCCGGCTGGAAAGATATTGCAAATCAAATGCAATATCTTTCATAGACAACTGGGAACACTTCTATGGAAGAAATGAAATGTATGCTCGTGATGGGGTGCATCTATCGAGAGCTGGGGTTGTTGCTGTTGCGAACTCATTGGAAGAAGTGGTTACAGGTGTTTGTTTGGATATAAACTGTTAGTAGATAGAGGTATGGGAATTGATTTGGAGGAAGGAGATAATAAAAGTATGTGTTTGTGGGAGAAAGGAATTGGCAAAATGATCAGGGAAAGAGAAGGGCCTCAAAATAACAATTCACTTAGGGTATATTACACTAACAGTAGAAGTCTAAGAAATAAAATTAACGAATTAAATGCTCTTGTCTGCACAGAAAAAATAGATATTATTGCACTTACCGAAACGTGGATGAATGTAGAAAATAGAGAACTATTAGCTGAATATCAGATAAATGGATTTAAACTATTTCACACAGATAGATATATTAGACGAGGAGGGGGAGTAGCCATATATGTTAGGGACAATTTGAAATGTAGTCTCAAAGAGGGAATCAAAACTGAGCCACACTCAGAAACTATTTGGATAGAATTATACGAAAAAGCAAATAATATTATAATAGGAGTTATATATAGGCCACCAAATTTAGACAGAATGGAAGCAAAGCATCTATGGGATGAAATATCTAGGGCATCTAGATCTAACAGTATTTACGTCATGGGTGACTTTAATTTTAGTGGAATAAACTGGTTGAACAAAACAAGGAATAGTGAAGCAGAAGATTTTCTAGAATTAATTGACGATTGCTTTCTTATGCAACACATTAAGGAACCAACACGGGAAAATAATATTTTAGATTTAGTGTTAACTAACAGGGGAAACACAAATTAATGACATCGAAATAAATATCATTGTGAGCTAGGGAACAGTGATCACAAAGAAATCAGATTTAGCATAGAATGGAATAGACCTGTAGGAGAAAATTCTGTTAAAGTGCCAGATTTTCGAAAAGCTGATTTTAATAGCCTAAGAAATTCTTTGGGTCAAATTGATTGGAAAGTCTTGGGTATGGGGTGGGGGCCGGTCTTGGAGCGAGACATGAACCCAGCGATAGGTGACGTAAATGGGGATTTCGATGTGGATTCAATATATAACTTATTTAAGAATATTCTAAACAAAGCACAGGAACTTAGTATACCATACAAATTGAATAGATCGAATACTAATGACCCAAAGTGGATAACAAAGAATTTGAAGAACCTTATAGGTAAAAAGAGAGCTTGGTACAAAAGGATTAAAAATGGGGAGGTCACTTTAGAACAGGAATTCGTACAACTGGTTAGAAATGTTAAAAAAGAGATAAGGATAGCAAAAAGAAACTATGAAGTTCGTATAGCAGGGCAAGCAAAGACAAATCCTAAAGGATTTTTTCAGTTATATCATACTAAGACTAGGGAAAGGATAGGTCCATTAAAAACTGAGACAGGTCAAATAACAGATAGTGATTAAGAGATGAGTAGTATTTTTAATAAATATTTTATATCTGTATTTACTAAAGAGGAACTTAACAATATGCCTTCAGCCGAACAAGTCTATGTGGGTGGGGACGAGGACAGGTTGACGAGTTTAGCAGTTACCAGGGAGGATGTTCTTAAACAAATAGTAAAACTCAAACCAAACAAATTCCCAGGGCCGGATGAAGTGTTTGCCAGGGAGCTTAAAGAATGCAAAGAGGAGCTTTGTGACCCACTGTCAACACTTATTTAATAAATCAATAGAGTCAGGCAGAGTGCCAGAGTTTTGGAAAGTTGCTAATGTGATACCAGTTTTTAAGAAAGGAGATAGATCACTTGCGTCTAACTATCGACCAATTAGCCTAACGTCTATTGTGGGAAAGTTACTCGAATCTATAATAGCAAATAAAATTCGTCTTCATCTTGAAAAACATAAATTAATAATTGAGTCGCAACATGGTTTTATAAATGGCCGTTCATGTTTAACAAATTTGTTATCTTTTTATTCTAGCATAGTTGAGGCAGTTGATAGTGGTAAGGATTGTGATGTTGTGTACCTTGACTTTAGCAAAGCTTTTGATACAGTGCCACATGAAAGACTAATTAAAAAGATAGAGGCTCATGGTATTGGGGGTGCTATATTAAACTGGATTAGGGCATGGCTATACCAAAGGAAACAGAGAGTTAGTATAAATGGAGTCAAGTCAGAGTGGGAAAATGTTGTAAGTGGAGTGCCTCAAGGCTCTGTCCTTGGACCTCTGTTGTTTATAATATATATAAATGATTTAGATTCAGGTTTGAGTAGCAACATTTGCAAATTTGCCGATGATACGAAAATCGGTAGGGAAATTAATTCGGAGGAGGACTCACTATCACTTCAAGTTGATCTAGATAGGGTTTTGAAATGGTCAAAGGATTGGCAGATGCAGTTTAATGCTGATAAATGTAAAGTTCTGAGGTTAGGTAATGATGATAGAGTTACAAGATACGAGCTAGATGGTGTTGAGATTGCGAAGTCGGATTGCGAAAGGGATCTGGGAGTTATGATTAGTAAGAATTTAAAACAAAAGGATCAATGCATAAATGTTCGTAATAAGGCAAATCGGACACTTGGATTTATTAATCGCCGCGTTAGTAACAAGACACCTGGTGTGGTTCTCAAGCTATATCTTGCTCTAGTTAGGCCCCATTTAGATTTTGCAGTTCAGTTTTGGTCGCCATATTATAGAATGGATATAAATTCACTTGAACGTGTCCAGCGTGGGATGACTAAGTTAATTCCCCAAATTAGAAATCTTTCATATGAAGAAAGATTAACAAAGCTTAAGTTGCATTCACTGGAAAGGCGAAGAGTTAGGGGTGACATGATAGAGGTTTACAAGTGGGTGAATGGACATAACAAAGGGGATATTAATAGGGTATTAAAAGTATCAACACAAGACAGAACACGAAACAATGGGTATAAATTGGATAAGTTTAGATTTAGGAAAGACTTGGGTAAATACTGGTTCAGTAACAGGGTTGTTGATTTGTGGAACCAATTGCCGCGTAACATTGTGGAGGTGGGGTCCCTCGATTGTTTCAAGCATGGGTTAGACATGTATATGAGTGGGATTGGGTGGTTATAAATAGGAGCTGCCTCGTATGGGCCAATAGGCCTTCTGCAGTTGCCTTTGTTCTTATGTTCTTATGTCGTGTCGGGGGGTGGGGGGGTTATGGGGCTCTCCTTCATCGTGTGAGCTATCGAGTGTAGGGGGTTTGTTTCCATGCTGGGATTGTGGGGGATTTGGTCGGTCTTGGGTGGGCGGCATTTGGCTCGACAGCAGCGGGAGTTTCTCTTTCGTATGCTGCACGAGTCGTTGCTGTCGAATGATCGTTTGTGTATGCTTGGGTTGCGTTCTTCCGTGGCGTGTGCACATTGTGGATTGGTTGAGATGCAGTTACATGTGTTTTATTTTTGTGTGAAGGTTCAGGGCTTAGTTGATTGGTTGCGTGATTTGATTGAGATGTTCTGTCTGCCCGGGTTTCGGGAGGATATTTTGCGGTTCCTGTTTCTTTTGTTTCCTCAGGACTCCAGGCGGCTTCGGAACACCCTGAGTGTCTTGATTGCGGACTATGTATTTTGCGTGAAGGTTGGGCGTTTGGAGGGCTACGGGGTTCGTCGGATTCTGGGTTTTCTGCGGGGGCGTTTGCGTTTCACATGGTGGTGGTTGCGGCGTGCTTTTCCGGTGGAGTTTGCTGGTTGGTTTACTGACACGGATGTTCAGGGTGATGCTTTGGGGTTGGTAGGGGGATTGGGGGATTGATCGATGTATTGATGTGGTTGCGGTGGGTTTGGGGGGAGAGCTTGTTGGGTCATTTGGGCGTTTGTGTTGTGTGTAATCCCCCCACCCCCCTAAGGGCTTCCTCAGCAGTGAGTTGTGTGTGTTTTCCTGTATTGTGTTTTTGTGCTACTCCTTGTGAGTGTGCCCTTGTTGTTTAGTTTTGTGTGTGATTTGTGTTCCTTTTGCCGGATCCTGCATGTTCCGGTGTTTTTTTCTTGTGTGCTTGGCTGTGGTTCTGGACCTTGTTTCCCAATTCCCGTACGTTCCGGTGTTTCATCATGTTTGTGTGTGTAGGTGTTTTGTTGCGTCCGGCTCCTGTGTGTGCCGGTTCTTGTGTTCTGTGTGTCTGCGTGTGTGTTTTTTTATATGTTCCACCGGTTCCTGCGTGCTCCGGTGCTGTGCTCCTGTTTGTGTGGGCTTATGCCCTCTGTGTGTGGCCCTTTTGGGTAATTTTATCCTGTGCTTTGAATAAAGCACAGGAACGTAGTATACCATACAAATTGAATAGATCGTATACTAATGACCCACAGTGGATAACAAAGAATTTGAAGAACCTTATAGGTAAAAAGAGAGCTTGGTACAAAAGGATTAAAAATGGGGAGGTCACTTTAGAACAGGAATTCGTACAACTGGTTAGAAATGTTAAAAAAGAGATAAGGAAAGCAAAAAGAAACTATGAAGTTCGCATAGCAGGGCAAGCAAAGACAAATCCTAAAGGGTTTTTTCAGTTATATCGTACTAAGACTAGGGAAAGGATAGGTCCATTAAAAACTGAGACAGGTCAAATAACAGATAGTGATGAAGAGATGAGTAGTATTTTTAATAAATATTTTGTATCTGTATTTACTAAAGAGGAACTTAACAATATGCCTTCAGCCGAACAAGTCTATGTGGGTGGGGACGAGGACAGGTTGACGAGTTTAGCAGTTACCAGGGAGGATGTTCTTAAACAAATAGTAAAACTCAAACCAAACAAATCCCCAGGGCCGGATGAAGTGTTTGCTAGGGTGCTTAAAGAATGCAAAGAGGAGCTTTGTGACCCACTGTCAACCATATTTAATAAATCAATAGAGTCAGGCAGAGTGCCAGAGTTTTGGAAAGTTGCTAATGTGATACCAGTTTTTAAGAAAGGAGATAGATCACTTGCGTCTAACTATCGACCAATTAGCCTAACGTCTATTGTGGGAAAGTTACTCGAATCTATAATAGCAAATAAAATTCGTCTTCATCTTGAAAAACATAAATTAATAATTGAGTCGCAACATGGTTTTATAAATGGCCGTTCATGTTTAACAAATTTGTTATCTTTTTATTCTAGCATTGTTGAGGCAGTTGATAGTGGTAAGGATTGCGATGTTGTATACCTTGACTTTAGCAAAGCTTTTGATACAGTGCCACATGAAAGACTGATTAAAAAAATAGAGTCTCATGGTATTGGGGGTGCTATATTAAGCTGGATTAGGGCATGGCTATACCAAAGGAAACAGAGAGTTAGTATAAATGGAATCAAGTCAGAGTGGGAAAATGTTGTAAGTGGAGTGCCTCAAGGCTCTGTCCTGGGACCTCTGTTGTTTATAATATATATAAATGATTTAGATTCAGGTTTGAGTAGCAACATTTGCAAATTTGCCGATGATACGAAAATCGGTAGGGAAATTAATTCGGAGGAGGACTCACTATCACTTCAAGTTGATCTAGATAGGGTTTTGAAATGGTCAAAGGATTGGCAGATGCAGTTTAATGCTGATAAATGTAAAGTTCTGAGGTTAGGTAATGATGATAGAGTTACAAGATACGAGCTAGATGGTGTTGTGATTGCGAAGTCGGATTGCGAAAGGGATCTGGGAGTTATGATTAGTAAGAATTTAAAACAAAAGGATCAATGCATAAATGTTCGTAATAAGGCAAATCGGACACTTGGATTTATTAATCGCAGCGTTAGTAACAAGACACCTGGTGTGGTTCTCAAGCTATATCTTGCTCTAGTTAGGCCCCATTTAGATTATGCAGTTCAGTTTTGGTCGCCATATTATAGAATGGATATAAATTCACTTGAACGTGTCCAGCGTAGGATGACTAAGTTAATTCCCCAAATTAGAAATCTTTCATATGAAAAAAGATTAACAAAGCTTAAGTTGCATTCACTGGAAAGGCGAAGAGTTAGGGGTGACATGATAGAGGTTTACAAGTGGATGAATGGACATAACCGGGGGGATATTAATAGGGTATTAAAAGTATCAACACAGGACAGAACACGAAACAATGGATATAAATTGGATAAGTTTAGATTTAGGAAAGACTTGGGTAAATACTGGTTCAGTAACAGGGTTGTTGATTTGTGGAACCAATTGCCGCGTAACATTGTGGAGGTGGGGTCCCTCGATTGTTTCAAGCACGGGTTGGACAAGTATATGAGTGGGATTGGGTGGTTATAGAATAGGAGCTGCCTTGTATGGGCCAATAGGCCTTCTGCAGTTACCTTTGTTCTTATGTTCTTATGTTCTTATGTTCTTATCCATCATGCTTACTGTATTTCTTCCCTTGTGTTATTTTACCTTGTCTTTTGTGCCGCTGGCTTGTTATATGTGTAGATGCTCTGTGTGTGCCTTTGTGTTCTCTTGTGTTAATCCTGTGGATCTTGTGTTATGCATGATTGGATTTCTATTTTTTTTTTAATGTTTTGTATTTTTATTTTTTTTTTTTTGGTGTATTCATGCTCTTGCATTTATGTTTTTGCATACTGCTTGTTGTCTTAAGAGTTCCTTTAGTTCTTTATCATGTACTTTGTCAGGCTTTATATATTTTTATTGCATATATTGTACTCTCATAAATAAAAAAAAAATGTCCTAGTGCAGGGGTAAGAGGCGCGGCTGGGAATACCCAGATCGCTGGTTAGAATCACCTCATTGCTCTAATTTATTTTTGTATTGATATGTCACGTTAGTTGTGTGATTTCTTCGTGGACCTTTACTATTATTCACAAATTTTCCCACTCCCGGTGGCTGAGCGGACAGAACACTGGACGCCTGATCCTGTGGTCCCGGGTTCGATCCCGGCGCCGGCGAGAAACAATGGGCAGAGTTTCTTTTACCCTGATGCATCTGTTACCTAGCAGTAAATAGGTACCAGGGAGTTAGTCAGCTGTCATGGGCTGCTTCCTGGGGATGGAGGCCTGGTCGAGGACCGGGCCGCGGGGACACTAAAACCCCGAAACCATCTCAAGATAACCTGAAGATAAGAACCTCCTAGTAACCAACTCAACCCTTCACCATCTTCTTTTCCCTATACTATCTTCCCTACCCTTCACCACCTTCCCTACCCTTCACCACCTTCGCTACCCTTTCACCACCTTCCCTACCCTTCACCACCTTCCCTACCTTCACCACCTTCCCTACCCTTCACCACCTTGCCTACCTTCACCACCCTCCCTACCCTTCACCACCTTCCCTACCCTTCACCACCTTCCCTACCCTTTCACCACCTTCCCTACCCTTCACCACCTTCCCTACCCTTCACCACCTTCCCTACCTTCACCACCTTCCCTACCCTTCACCACCTTCCCTACCCTTCACCACCTTCCCTACCTTCACCACCTTCCCTACCCTTCACCACCTTCCCTACCCTTCACCACCTTCCCTACCCTTCACCACCTTCCCTACCCTTCACCACCTTCCCTACCTTCACCACCTTCCCTACCCTTCACCACCTTCCCTACCCTTTCACCACCTTCCCTACCCTTCACCACCTTCCCTACCTTCACCACCTTCCCTACCCTTCACCACCTTCCCTACCCTTCACCTTCCCTACCCTTCACCACCTTGCCTACCTTCACCACCCTCCCTACCCTTCACCACCTTCCCTACCCTTCACCACCTTCCCTACCCTTCACCACCTTCCCTACCTTCACCACCTTCCCTACCCTTTCACCACCTTCCCTACCCTTCACCACCTTCCCTACCCTTCACCACCTTCCCTACCCTTCACCACCTTCCCTACCCTTCACCACCTTCCCTACCCTTCACCTCTTTCCCTACCTTTCACCACCTTTCATAAGTCTCACCACCTGGTCTACCCTTTACTTCCTTCTCCCTTCTTAACCACTTCACCATCATTACTGTCACCATCGTCACTACACACTGTCTTCATCAATATATGGAGTGCATAAAACAAACTAGCATTTAATCATTGTATAGACAAATCACATTGTACGAATGATTTACACCGTACGTGAGGGCGGTGGCTGGTACTTACCGAGAATAGAAATGAGCGTCATTTGTCATTTGATGCTAGTGAAGGGGAAGCGACGGCCGATCCCGACCCTTCAGTTACTATTCCTGACCAAAGATCAGTCACCCGGCACAGTTTAGAGAGGCCAGCCATAAGCAACTGATCTACGGTAATATACTGACATACAACCATTATCCGACACAGATATACTAGATGGTGGTAACCGCTCCTGCTCACTTCCACCTGGTACCAAGGGCACGTCCACACACCCTCCCATGGGGGGAGCGAGCCATATCACTCCCATTGCTCAAAAATGTTTCTCTCACCATTGGATGAGATCCCTCCCACTGCTTCTTGAGGTACAAAATAAACTAAATGTCGAGCCATCCCACTAATTTAATCACAAGATTCTCTGTTCCCAGTGAGGACGAGTACTCACAGTCTGTGCTTCCTACACCTCAACCTCCTCCAGCACGCCAATCCTCGCTCCACCCGGCGACGCACTCATTAAGATTTCTCAGCAAAAATTAAAGTAATTAAGTTTCAAATACGCTGGAAATAAAGCTTCCTGCGCCTAAAACTGCTACCCACGGGATGAGGCTTCAGGAACGAAATCTTGGAAATTAATTTAAACCTCCAACACCCAGATGAAAGGGGTAACTAGCTCTAACCTAACCTAACCTAACCTAACCTAACCTAACCTAACCTAACCTAACCTCCAACACCCAGATGAAAGGGGTAACTAGCTCCAACCTAACCTAACCTAACCTAACCTAACCTAACCTAACCTAACCTAACCTCCAACACCCAGATGAAAGGGGTAACTAGCTCCAACCTAACCTAACCTAACCTAACCTAACCTAACCTAACCTAACCTAACTGCCGGTACCTGTCTATGTTTTGTATATATTTATGGTATGGGGAGCCGGTCGGCCGAGCGGACAGCACGCTGGACTTGTGATCCTGTGGTCCCGGTTCGTTCCCAGGCGCCGGCGAGAAACAATGGGCAGAGTTTCTTTCACTCTATGCCCATGTTACCTAGCAGTAAAATAGGTACCTGGGTGTTAGTCAGCTGTCACGGGCTGCTTCCTGGGGGTGGAGGCCTGGTCGAGGACCGGGCCGCGGTGACAATAAAAAAAAAAGCCCCGAAATCATATCAAGATAACCTCAAGATAAGATGGTAAAAAATACCTTGTGTTATTTGTGGAGCCTTGTGTTAAGTGTCACGACGCTGAGTCAGTGACGAGGCTATCCTGGTTATATTGTCATCCGTTATCCAGGTGATATTGTTATCCAGGTGATATTGTAATCCAGGTGATATTGTTATCCAGGTGATATTGTAATCCAGGTGATAGTGTTATCCAGGAGATATTGTTATCCCAGGAGATATTGTTATCCAGGTGATATTGTTATCCAGGTGATATTGTTATCCAGGTGACATTGTTATCCAGATGATATTGTTATCCAGGTTATATTGTTATCCAGGTGATATTGTTATCCAGGTGATATTGTTATCCAGGTGATATTGTTATCCAGGTGATATTGTTATCCAGGTGATAGTGTTATCCAGGGGATATTGTTATCCCAGGAGATATTGATATCCAGGTGATATTGTTATCCAGATGATATTGTTATCCAGGTTATATTGTTATCCAGATGATATTGTTATCCAGGTGATATTGTTATCCAGGTGATATTGTTATCCAGGTGATATTGTTATCCAGGTGATATTGTTATCCCAGGAGATATTGTTATCCAGGTGATAGTGTTATCCAGGGGATATTGTTATCCCAGGAGATATTGATATCCAGGTGTTACTGTTATCCAGGTGATAGTGTTATCCAGGTGATATTGTTATCCAGGTGATATTGTTATCCAGGTGATATTGTTATCCAGGGGATATTGTTATCCAGGTGATATTGTTATCCAGGTGATAGTATTATCCAGGGGATATTGTTATCCCAGGAGATATTGATATCCAGGTGATATTGTTATCCAGGTGATATTGTAATCCAGGTGATATTGTTATCCAGGTGATATTGTAATCCAGGTGATAGTGTTATCCAGGTGATATTGTTATCCCAGGAGATATTGTTATCCAGGTGATATTGTTATCCAGGTGATATTGTTATCCAGGTGATATTGTTATCCAGGTGATATTGTTATCCAGGTGATATTGTTATCCAGGTGATATTGTTATCCAGGTGATATTGTTATCCAGGTGATAGTGTTATCCAGGGGATATTGTTATCCCAGGAGATATTGATATCCAGGTGTTATTGTTATCCAGGTGATAGTGTTATCCAGGTGATATTGTTATCCAGGTGATATTGTTATCCAGGTAATATTGTTATCCAGGGGATATTGTTATCCAGGTGATATTGTTATCCAGGTGATAGTATTATCCAGGGGATATTGTTATCCCAGGAGATATTGATATCCAGGTGATATTGTTATCCAGATGATATTGTTATCCAGGTTATATTGTTATCCAGGTGATATTGTTATCCAGGTGATAGTGTTATCCAGGGGATATTGTTATCCCAGGAGATATTGATACCCAGGTGATATTGTTATCCAGATGATATTGTTATCCAGGTTATATTGTTATCCAGGTGATATTGTTATCCAGGTGATATTGTTATCCAAGTGATATTGTTATCCAGGTTATATTGTTATCCAGGTGATATTGTTATCCAGGTGATATTGTTATCCAGGTGATATTGTTATCCAAGTGATATTGTTATCCAGGTGATATTGTTATCCAGGTGATATTGTTATCCAAGTGATATTGTTATCCAGGTTATATTGTTATCCAGGTGATATTGTTATCCAGGTGATATTGTTATCCAGGTGATATTGTTATCCAAGTGATATTGTTATCCAGGTGATACAGTTATCCAGGTGATATTGTTATCCAGGTGATATAGTTATCCAGGTGATATTGTTGTCCAGGTGATGTTGTTATCCAGGTGATGTTGTTATCCAGGTGATATTGTTATCCAGGTGATGTTGTTATCCAGGGGATGTTGTTATCCAGGTGATGTTGTTATCCAGGTGATATTGTTATCCAGGGGATGTTGTTATCCAGGTGATACAGTTATCCAGGTGATATTGTTATCCAGGTGATATAGTTATCCAGGTGATATTGTTGTCCAGGTGATGTTGTTATCCAGGTGATGTTGTTATCCAGGTGATGTTGTTATCCAGGTGATGTTGTTATTCAGGTGATATTGTAATCCAGGTGATATTGTTATCCAGGTGATATTGTTATCCAGGTGATATTGTAATCCAGGTGATATTGTTATCCAGGGGATGTTGTTATCCAGGTGATATTGTTATCCAGGTGATGTTGTTATCCAGGTGATATTGTTATCCAGGGGATGTTGTTATCCAGGTGATGTTGTTATCCAGGTGATATTGTTATCCAGGGGATGTTGTTATCCAGGTGATACAGTTATCCAGGTGATATTGTTATCCAGGTGATATAGTTATCCAGGTGATATTGTTATCCAGGTGATATTGTAATCCAGGTGATATTGTTATCCAGGGGATGTTGTTATCCAGGTGATATTGTTATCCAGGTGATATTGTTATCCAGGTGATATTGTTATCCAGGTGATATTGTTATCCAGGTGATATTGTAATCCAGGTAATATTGTTATCCAGGGGATGTTGTTATCCAGGTGATATTGTTATCCAGGGGATGTTGTTATCCAGGTGATATTGTTATCCAGGTGATATTGTTATCCAGGTGATATTGTAATCCAGGTGATATTGTTATGCAGGTGATATTGTTATCCAGGTGATATTGTAATCCAGGTGATATTGTTATCCAGGGGATGTTGTTATCCAGGTGATATTGTTATCCAGGTGATATTGTTATCCAGGTGATATTGTTATCCAGGTGATATTGTTATCCAGGTGATGTTGTTATCCAGGTGATATTGTTATCCAGGTGATATTGTTATCCAGGTGATATTGCTATCCAGGTGATATTGTTATCCAGGTGATATTGTTATCCAGGTGATATTGTTATCCAGGTGATGTTGTTATCCAGGTGATGTTGTTATCCAGGTGATATTGTTATCCAGGTGATGTTGTTATCCAGGTGATATTGTTATCCAGGTGATGTTGTTATCCAGGTGATATTGTTATCCAGGTGATATTGTTATCCAGGTGATATTGTTATCCAGGTGATATTGTTATCCAGGTGATATTGTTATCCAGGTGATATTGTTATCCAGGTGATATTGTTATCCAGGTGATATTGTTATCCAGGTGATGTTGTTATCCAGGTGATGTTGTTATCCAGGTGATGTTGTTATCCAGGTGATATTGTTATCCAGGTGATATTGTTATCCAGGTGATATTGTTATCCAGGTGATATTGTTATCCAGGTGATATTGTTATCCAGGTGATATTGTTATCCAAGTGATATTGTTATCCAGGTGATATTGTTATCCAGGTGATATTGTTATCCAGGTGATGTTGTTATCCAGGTGATATTGTTATCCAGGTGATATTGTTATCCAGGTGATATTGTTATCCAGGTGATATTGTTATCCAGGTGATATTGTTATCCAGGTGATATTGTTATCCAGGTGATATTGTTATCCAGGTGATGTTGTTATCCAGGTGATGTTGTTATCCAGATGATGTTGTTATCCAGGTGATATTGTTATCCAGGTGATATTGTTATCCAGGTGATATTGTTATCCAGGTGATATTGTTATCCAGGTGATATTGTTATCCAGGTGATATTGTTATCCAGGTGATAGTGTTATCCAGGTGATAGTGTTATCCAGGTGATATTGTTATCCAGGGGATGCTGTTATCCAGGTGATAGTGTTATCCAGGTGATATTGTTATCCTCATCATCCCGGTTGAACTAGTGCCGGGATGGTCATTAACGGAGATGAAATCTTGGCACAAGCATCATCATGTACAAGTGTCAACACAAATTTCATTTTGAAAGGACAGTTCCGTGAGCAGCTAGGTCATGTGCTGGCGACGCCTCCAGTGTGGCGACGGTAGTGTCCGGCGACCCCGAGAGACCTGCACATGTTACTTGTGTAGGTGTTGGCTTATCAGTACTGGCGCGGCGTGAGTCTGGGTTAGTCTCTATCCCGTCTGTGTCAGTCTTGATCCCGTCTGTGTCAGTCTTTATCCGTCTGTGTCAGTCTTTATCGTGACTGTGTCAGTCTTTATCGCGTCTGTGTCAGTCTTTATCGCGTCTGTGTCACTCTTTATCCCGTCTGTGTCAGTCTTTGTCCCGTCTGTGTCAGTCATCATTCCTTCTGTGTCAGTCTTTATCCCGTCTGTGTCAGTCTTTATCGTGTCTGTGTCAGTCTTTATCGTGTCTGTGTCAGTCTTTATCGTGTCTGTGTCAGTCTTTAACGTGTCTGTGTCAGTCTTTATTGTGCCTGTGTCAGTCTTTATCGTGTCTGTGTCAGTCTTTATCGTGTCTGTGTCAGTCTTTATCGTGTCTGTGTCAGTCTTTATCGTGTCTGTGTCAGTCTTTATCGTGTCTGTGTCAGTCTTTATCGTGTCTGTGTCAGTCTTTATCGTGTCTGTGTCAGTCTTTATCGTGTCTGTGTCAGTCTTTATCGTGTCTGTGTCAGTCTTCATCCCGTCTGTGTCAGTCTTTATCGTGTCTGTGTCAGTCTTTATCGTGTCTGTGTCAGTCTTTACCGCGTCTGTGTCAGTCTTTATCGTGTCTGTGTCAGTCTTTATCGTGTCTGTGTCAGTCTTTATCGCGTCTGTGTCACTCTTTATCCCGTCTGTGTCCCGTCTGTGTCAGTCATCATTCCTTCTGTGTCAGTCTTTATCGTGTCTGTGTCAGTTTTTATCGTGTCTGTGTCAGTCTTTATCGTGTCTGTGTCACTCTTTATCCCGTCTGTGTCAGACTTTATTGTGTCTGTGTCACTCTTTATCCCGTCTGTGTCAGTCTTTATCCCGTCTGTGTCAGTCTTCATTCCGTTTGTGTCAGTCTTTATCCCGTCTGTGTCAGTCTTTATCCCATCTGTGTCAGTCTTTATCCCATCTGTGTCAGTCTTTATCCCGTCTGTGTCAGTCTTTAACCCGTCTGTGTCAGTCTTTAACCCGTCTGTGTCAGTCTTTATCCGTCTGTGTCAGTCTTTATCCCGTCTGTGTCAGTCTTTATCCCATCTGTGTCAGTCTTTATCCCGTCTGTGTCAGTCTTTAACCCGTCTGTGTCAGTCTTTATCCGTCTGTGTCAGTCTTTATCTTGTCTTTATCTTGTCTGTGTCAGTCTTTATCCGTCTGTGTCAGTCTTTATCCCGTCTGTGTCAGTCTTGATCCCGTCTGTGTCAGTCTTGATCCGTCTGTGTCAGTCTTTATCCCGTCTGTGTCAGTCTTGATCCCGTCTGTGTCAGTCTTGATCCCGTCTGTGTCAGTCTTGATCCCGTCTGTGCTCACCTGGAACTCCAGGGGCTCGAGCTTCTGGGGTGTCAGAGTGCATTTCAGAACATTTAATTTCAAGCCCGCCTTGTCTATCAACGAACGGGTCTCAGTTGAGTCGTGGAGGTGCTCATCAAACAGCATGGAATATATAAGTCATCCAGGTTCGCCAATGAGTGCCAACCCAAGACTGGACTGAGGATATAATTAATATCCCTCCGAAATGAAGAAGGGGATGTCTTTACCCCAAAAGACATACGTCCTTTTGTGTGCTACTGGTATACCACAGTATACTGAGTGCAGACGATGAGCCACAGTAACGTGGCTGAAGATATGATGACCAATCCACACACCAGAAGGTGGAGAAACAATGACGACATTTCGGTTCGTTCTGGACCTTCGTCAAGTCGAATTGATTGATTGGTGAAGATTAAGCCACCTAAAAGGTGGCACGGGCATGAATAGTCCGTAGGTGGTGGCCCTTTTGAGCCATTACCAGTATGAATAGATGATACTGGAGATCTGTGGATGTGCGACTGCACCCTCCGTGACGGGAGATGTCTCCCGTGGTCAAGTCGAATGTGGATTTGACCATTATGAAGTCGAATGAGGCAGGCAGGAAGGGGTAAAGGGCGTAGGAGAAGGGTGTGTGGAGGAAAGACGGAGGGTTGGGGTAGGAAGTGAATCTCGGGAATGGAAAGGGGGCTGTGGTGGGAGGGATTGAAGGGGGAGAAGATGGGAAAGGATGGGGATGGGGTGAAGGGAGTGAACAGTGAGGAAGGGGGTTGAGGAGGAACGGGGTGAGATGACAACTCTCCTGGAAGTGTGCATCATTCTCATATATATTGTGTAGTCTAATAAATTTATACAAATTTCCATCAACAACATTACCATTTCAAAAGATATTCTACAACTTTTAAACAACACGTCATATTGAAGTAAAGGTTTACCTCAATGTAGGTCTCAATAAATGACAACAAATGATTTACTACTGGGGAACGTGAGCAACACTTTACATGATAAATGTTCCGTGCTTCACTAATGTTCCGTGCGTCACTAATGTTCCGTGCGTCACTAATGTTCCGTGCGTCACTAATGTTCCATGTCACTAATGTTCCGTGTGTCACTAATGTTCCGTGCGTCACTAATGTTCCGTGTGTCACTAATGTTCCGTGCGTCACTAATGTTCCGTGTGTCACTAATATTCCGTGCTTCACTAATGTTCCGTGCGTCACTAATGTTCCATGCGCCTCTAATGTTCCGTGCTTCACTAATGTTCCGTGCGTCACTAATGTTCCATGCGCCTCTAATGCTCCGTGCGCTACTAATGTTCCGTGCGTCACTAATATTCCGGGCGTCACTAATGTTCCGTGCGTCACTAATGTTCCATGCGATTCTAATGTTCCGTGCGCAACTAATGTTCCGTGCGTCACCAATGTTCCGGGCGTCACTAATGTTCCGTGCGCTACTAATGTTCCGTGCGTCACTAATGTTCCGTGCTTCACTAATGTTCCGTGCGTCACTAATGTTCCATGCGCCTCTAATGTTCCGTGCGTCACTAATGTTTCGTGCGTCACTAATGTTCCGTGCGTCTCTAATGTTCCGTGCATCACTAATGTTCCGTGCGTCACTAATGTTCCATGCGCCTCTAATGTTCCGTGCGTCACTAATGTTCCGTGCGTCACTAATGTTCCGTGCGTCACTAATGTTCCGTGCGTCACTAATGTTCCATGCGTTACTAATGTTCCATGCGTACTAATGTTTCGTGCGCCACTAATGTTCCGTGCGTTACTAATGTTCCGTACGCCACTAATGTCCCGTGCGTCACTAATGTTCCGTGCACCACTAATGTTCCGTGCGTCACTAATGTTCCGTGCGTCACTAATGTTCCGTGCGTCACTAATGTTCCGTGCGTTACTAATGTTCCATGCGTACTAATGTCTCGTGGGCCACTAATGTCCCGTGCGTCACTAATGTTCCGTGTGTCACTAATGTTTCCGTGTGTCACTAATGTTCCATGCGTACTAATGTCTCGTGCGCCACTAAAGTTCGGTACGTCACTAATGTCCCGTGCGACACTAATGTTCCGTCCGCCAATAATGTTCCGTCCGCCAATAATGTTCCGTGCGTCACTAATGTTCCGTGCGCCTCTAATGATCCGTGCGTCACTAATGTTCTGTGCGCCACTAATGTTCCATGCGCCAATAATGTTCCGTGCGTCACTAATGTTTCCGTGTGTCACTAATGTTCCGTGCGCCACTAATGTTCCGTGCGCCACTAATGTTCCATGCGTCACTAATGTTCCGTGCCCCAATAATGTTCCGTGCTCCAAAAATGTTCCGTGCGTCACTATATATAATGTTCCGTGCGTCACTAATGTTCCGTGCGCCTCTAATGTTCCGTGCGTCACTAATGTTCCGGCCGTGTATCACTAATGATCCGTGCGCCACTAATGTTCCGTGCGCCACTAATGTTCCGTGCGTCACTAATGTTCCGTGCCCCAATAATGTTCCGTGCTCCAATAATGTTCCGTGCATCACTAATGTTCCGTGTGTCACTAATCCGTGCGTCACTATTGTTCCTTGCATCACTAATGTACCATGCGTCACTAATGTTCCGTGCATCACTAAAGCTCCGTGCGCCACTAATGTTCCGTGCGTCCGTGCGTCACTAATGTTCTGTGCGTCACTAAGGTTCCATGCGCCAATAATATTCCATGCGCCACTAATGTTCCGTTCGTCACAAATGTCCCGTGCATCACTAATGTTCCGTGCGTCACTAATCCATGCGTCACTATTGTTCCTTGCATCACTAATGTTCCATGCGTCACTAATGTTCTGTGCGTCACTAATGTTCCGTGCGGCACTAATGTTTCGTGCGTCACTAATGTTCCGTGCGTCACTAGTGTTCCGTGCTTCACTAATGTTCCATGCATCACTAATGTTCCGTGCGTCACTAATGTTTCGTGCGCCACTAATTTTCCGTGCGTCACAAATGTTACTTGCGCCGCTAATGTTCCGTGCGTTACAATTGTTCCGTGCGCCACTAATGTTCCGTGCATCACTAATGTTCCGTGCGTCACTAATGTTCCGTGCGTTACTAATGCTCCGTGCGTCACTAATGTTTCGAGCGCCACTAATTTTCCGTGCGTCACAAATGTTCCGTGCGCCGCTAAGGTTCCGTGCGTCACAATTGTTCCGTGCGCCACTAATGTTCCGTGCATCACTAATGTCCCGTGCGTCACTAATGTTCCGTGCCTTACTAATGTTCAGTGCGTCACTAATGTTCCGTGCGCCTTGAATGTTCCGTGGGTCACTAATGTTTCCTGCGTCACAAATGTTCCATGTGCCTCTAATGTTCCGTGCGTCACTAATGTTCCGTGCGCCACTAATGTTCCGGGCGCCACTAATAATCCGTGCGCCTCAAATGTTCCGTGCGTCACTAATGTTCCGAGCGTCACTAAAGTTCCGTGCGCCTCTAATGTTCCGTCCGTCACTAATGTTCCGTGCGCCACTAATGTTCGTGCGTCACTAATGTTCCGTGCGCCTCTAATATTCCGTACGTCACTAATGTTCCTTGCGCCTCTAATGTTCCGTGCGTCACTAATGTTCCGTGCGCCAGTAATGTTCCGTGCGTCATTAATGTTCCGTGCGTCACTAATGTACCGTGAGCCTCTAATGTTCCGTGCGTCACTAATGTTCCGTGCGTCACCAATCCGTGCGTCACTATTGTTCCTTGCATCACTAATGTTCCGTGCGTCACTATTGTTCCTTGCATCACTAATGTTCCGTGCGTCACTAATGTTCCTTGTATCACTAATGTTCCGTGCATCACTAATGTTCTGTGCGTCACAAATGTTCCGTGCGTCACTAATGTTCCGTGCGTCACTAATCTTCCGTGCGTCATTATTGTTCCGTGCGTCACTAATGTTCCGTGCATTACCAATGTTCCGTGCGTCACTAGTGTTCCGTGCTTCACTAATGTTCTGTGCGTCACTAATGTTCCGTGCGCCACTAATGTTCCGTGCGCCACTAATGTGCCGTGTGCCAATAATGTTCCTTGCGTCACTAATGTTCCGTGCGCCACTAATGTTCCGTACGCCACTAATGTTTCATGCGTCACTAATGTTCCATGCACCACTATTGTTCTATGCGTCACTAATGTTCCGTCCGCCACTAATGTTCCGTGCGCCATTAATGTTCCGTGCGCCTTTAATGATCCTTGCGTCACTAATGTTCCGTGCGCCACTAATGTTCCGTACGCCACTAATGTGCCGTGTGCCAATAATGTTCGATGCGCCTCTAATGTTCCGTGCGCCACTAATGTTCCGTGCGTCACTAATGTTCCGTGCGTCACTAATGTTCCATACGCCTCTAATGTTCCGTGTGTCACTAATGTTCCGTGCGTCAATAATGCTCCGTGCGTCACTAATGTTCCGTGCGTTACTAATGTTCCGTGCGTCACTAATGCTCCATGCATTACTAATGTTCCATGCGCCACTCATTTTCCGTGCGTCACTAATGTTCCGTGCGCCTTTAATGTTCCATGCGTCACTAGTGTTCCATGCGTCTCTAATGTTCCGTGCGTCACTAATGTTCCGTGCGCCACTAATGTTCCGTGCGCCACTAATGTTCCGGGCGCCACTAATGTTCCGTGCGTCACTAATGTTCCGTGCGCCAATAATGTTCTGTGCGCTACTAATGTTCCGTACATCACTAATGTTCCGTGCGTCACTAATGTTCCGTACACCACTAATGTTCCGTGCATCACTAATGTTCCGTGCACCACTAATGTTCCGTGCGTCACTAATGTTCCATGCATCACTAATCCGTGCGTCACTATTGTTCCTTGTATCACTAATGTTCCATGCATCAATAATGTTCCGTGCGTCACTAATGTTCCGTGCGCCTCGAATGTTCCGTGCATCACTGTTCCGTGCGCCACTAATGTTCTGTGCGCCACTAATGTTTCGTGCGCCTCTAATGTTCCGTGCGTCACTAATGTTCCGTGCGCCTTTAATGATCCTTGCGTCACTAATGTTCCGTGCGTCACTAATGTTCCGTGCGTCACTAATGTTCCGTGCGTTACTAATGTTCCCTGCGTCACTAATGTTCCATGTGTTACTAATGTTCCGTGCGTCACTAATGTTCTGTGCGCCACTAATGTTCCGTGCGCCACTAATGTTCCGTGCGTCACTAATGTTCCGTGCGTTACTAATGTTCCCTGCGTCTCTAATGTTCCGTGCATCACTAATGTTCCGTGCGTCACTAATGTTCTGTGCGCCACTAATGTTCCGTGCGCCACTAATGTTCCGTGCGTCACTAATGTTCCATACGCCTCTAATGTTCCGTGCGTCACTAATGTTCCGTGCGTTACTAATGTTCCCTGCGTCACTAATGTTCCATGTGTTACTAATGTTCCATGCGCCACTAATTTTCCGTGCGCCACTAATGTTCCGTGCTCCTCTAATGTTCCGTGCGTCACTAATGTTCCGTGCGTCACTAATATTCCGTGCGCCTCTAATGATCCGAGCGTCACTAATGTTCCATGCGTCACTAGTGTTCCGTGCTTCACTAATGTTCCATGCATCACTAATGTTCCGTGCGTCATTAATGTTTCGTGCGCCACTAATTTTCCGTGCGTCACAATTGTTCCGTGCGCCACTAATGTTCCGTGCATCACTAATGTTCCGTGCGTCACTAATGTTCCGTGCGTTACTAATGTTCTGTGCGTCACTAACGTTCCGTGCGTCACTAATGTTCCGTGCATCACTAATGTTCCGTGCGTCACTAATGTTCCATACGCCTCTAATGTTCCGTGCGTCACTAATGTTCCGTGCGTCAATAATGCTCCGTGCGTCACTAATGTTCCATGCGTTACTAATATTCCGTGCGTCACTAATGTTCCAATTGTTACTAATGTTCCATGCGCCACTAATTTTCCGTGCGCCACTAATGTTCCGTGCGCCTCTAATGTTCCGTGCGTCACTAATGTTCCGTGCGCCTTTAATGATCCTTGCGTCACTAATGTTCCGTGCGTCACTAATGTTCCGTGCGTCACTAATGTTCCGTGCGTTACTAATGTTCCCTGCGTCACTAATGTTCCATGTGTTACTAATGTTCCGTGCGTCACTAATGTTCTGTGCGCCACTAATGTTCCGTGCGCCACTAATGTTCCGTGCGTCACTAATGTTCCGTGCGTTACTAATGTTCCCTGCGTCTCTAATGTTCCGTGCATCACTAATGTTCCGTGCGTCACTAATGTTCTGTGCGCCACTAATGTTCCGTGCGCCACTAATGTTCCGTGCGTCACTAATGTTCCATACGCCTCTAATGTTCCGTGCGTCACTAATGTTCCGTGCGTTACTAATGTTCCCTGCGTCACTAATGTTCCATGTGTTACTAATGTTCCATGCGCCACTAATTTTCCGTGCGCCACTAATGTTCCGTGCTCCTCTAATGTTCCGTGCGTCACTAATGTTCCGTGCGTCACTAATATTCCGTGCGCCTCTAATGATCCGAGCGTCACTAATGTTCCATGCGTCACTAGTGTTCCGTGCTTCACTAATGTTCCATGCATCACTAATGTTCCGTGCGTCATTAATGTTTCGTGCGCCACTAATTTTCCGTGCGTCACAATTGTTCCGTGCGCCACTAATGTTCCGTGCATCACTAATGTTCCGTGCGTCACTAATGTTCCGTGCGTTACTAATGTTCTGTGCGTCACTAACGTTCCGTGCGTCACTAATGTTCCGTGCATCACTAATGTTCCGTGCGTCACTAATGTTCCATACGCCTCTAATGTTCCGTGCGTCACTAATGTTCCGTGCGTCAATAATGCTCCGTGCGTCACTAATGTTCCATGCGTTACTAATATTCCGTGCGTCACTAATGTTCCAATTGTTACTAATGTTCCATGCGCCACTAATTTTCCGTGCGCCACTAATGTTCCGTGCGCCTCTAATGTTCCGTGCGTCACTAACGTTCTGTGCGTCACTAATGTTCAGTGCGGCACTAATGTTTCGTGCGTCACTAATGTTCCGTGCGTCACTAGTGTTCCGTGCTTCACTAATGTTCCATGCATCACTAATGTTCCGTACGTCACTAATGTTTCGTGCGCCACTAATTTTCCGTGCGTCACAAATGTTCCGTGCGCCGCTAATGTTCCGTGCGTAACAATTGTTCCGTGCGCCACTAATGTTCCGTGCATCACTAATGTTCCGTGCGTCACTAATGTTCCGTGCGTTACTAATGTTCAGTGCGTCACTAATGCTCCGTGCGTCACTAATGTTCCGTGCATCACTAATGTTCCGTGCGTCACTAATGTTTCGTGAGCCACTAATTTTCCGTGCGTCACAAATGTTCCGTGCGCCGCTAAGGTTCCGTGCGTCACAATTGTTCCGTGCGCCACTAATGTTCCGTGCATCACTAATGTTCCGTGCGTCACTAATGTTCGTGCGTTACTAATGTTCAGTGCGTCACTAATGTTCCGTGCGCCTCGAATGTTCCGTGGGTCACTAATGTTTTCTGCGTCACTAATGTTCCGTGTGCCTCTAATGTTCCGTGCGTCACTAATGTTCCGTGCGCCACTAATGTTCCGGGCGCCACTAATAATCCGTGCGCCTCAAATGTTCCGTGCGTCACTAATGTTCCGTGCGTCACTAATGTTCCGAGCGTCAATAAAGTTCCGTGTGCTTCTAATGTTCCGTACGTCACTAATGTTCCGTTCGCCACTAATGTTCAGTGCGTCACTAATGTTCCGTGCGCCTCTAATGTTCCGTACGTCACTATTGTTCCATGCGCCACTAATGTTCCGTGCATCACTAATATTCCGTCCGTCACTAATGTTCCGTGCGCCACTATTGTTCCGTGCGTCACTAATGTTCCGTGCGTCACTAATGTTCCGTGCGACACTAATGTTCCGTGCGCCACTAATGTTCCGTGCGTCACTAATGTTCCATGCGCCAGTAATGTTCTGTGCGTCATTAATGTTCCGTGAGTCACCAATGTACTGTGAGCCTCTAATGTTCCTTGCATCACTAATGTTCCGTGCGTCACTAATGTTCCGTGCATCACTAATGTTCCGTGCGTCACTAATCTTCCGTGCGTCATTATTGTTCCGTGCGTCACTAATGTTCCGTGCATTACTAATGTTCCGTGCGTCACTAGTGTTCCGTGCTTCACTAATGTTCCGTGCGTCACTAATGTTCCGTGCGCCACTAATGTTCCGTGCGTCACTAATGTTCCGTGCGCCACTAATGTTCCGGGCGCCACTAATGTTCCGTGCGTCACTAATGTTCCGTGCGCCAATAATGTTCTGTGCGCTACTAATGTTCTGTACATCACTAATGTTCCGTGCGTCACTAATGTTCCGTACACCACTAATGTTCCGTGCGTCACTAATGTTCCGTACACCACTAATGTTCCGTGCGTCACTAATGTTCCATGCATCACTAATCCGTGTGTCACTATTGTTCCTTGTATCACTAATGTTCCATGCGTCACTAACGTTCCGTGCGTCACTAAAGTTCCGTGCATCACTAATGTTCCGTTCGTCACTAATATTCTGTGCGCCACTAATGTTCAGTGCGTCACTAATGTTCTGGGCGCCACTAATGTTCCATACGTCACTAATGTTCCGTGCGCCATCAATGTTCCGTGCATCAAAAATGTTCTGTGCATCAATAATGTTCCGTGCGTCACTAATGTTCCGTGCGCCTCGAATGTTCCGTGCATCACTAATGTTCCGTGCGCCACTAATGTTCCGTGCGCCACTAATGTTCCGTGCGCCTTTAATGATCCTTGCGCCACTAATGTTCCGTGCGCCACTAATGTTTCGTGCGCCTCTAATGTTCCGTGCGTCACTAATGTTCCGTGCGCCTTTAATGATCCTTGCGTCACTAATGTTCCGTGCGTCACTAATGTTCCGTGCGGCACTAATGTTCCGTGCATCACTAATGTTCCGTGCGTCACTAATTTTCCGTGCGCCACTAATGTTCCGTGCGCCTCTAATGTTCCGTGCGTCACCAATGTTCCGTGCGTCACTAATGTTCCGTTCGCCTCTAATGTTCCGTGCGTCACTAGTGTTCCGTGCGCCAATAATGTTCCGTGCGCCACTAATGTTCCGTGCGCCTCTAATGTTCCGTGCGCCACTAATGTTCCGTGTGCCACTAATGTTCCGTGCATCACTAATGTTCTGTGTGTCACTAATGTTCCGTGCACCACTAATAATCCGTCCATCACTAATCCGTGCGTCACTATTGTTCCTTGTATCACTAATGTTCCGTGCGTCACTAATGTTCCGTGCGTCACTAATGTTCCGTGCATCACTAATCCGTGCGTCACTAGTGTTCCGTGCGCCACTAATGTTCTATGCGTCACTAATGTTCCGTGCGCCACTAATGTTCCGTGCGTCACTAATGTTCCGTGCGTCACTAATGTTCCGTGCGTCACTAATGTTGTATGCGTTACTAATGTTCCATGCATACTAATGTTTCGTGCGCCACTAATGTTTCGTGCGTTACTAGTGTTCCGTACGCCACTAATGTCCCGTGCGTCACTAATGTTCCGTGCACCACTAATGTTCCGTGCGTCACTAATGTTCCGTGCGTCACTAATGTTCCGTGCGTCACTAATGTTCCGTGCGTTACTAATGTTCCATGCGTATTTTTCGTGCGCCACTAATGTCCCGTGCGTCACTAATGTTCTGTGTGTCACTAATGTTTCCGTGTGTCACTAATGTTCCATGCGTACTAATGTCTCGTGCGCCACTAAAGTTCGGTACGTCACTAATGTCCCGTGCGACACTAATGTTCCGTCCGCCAATAGTGTTCCGTGCGTCACTAATGTTCCGTGCGTCACTAATGTTCCGTGCGCCTCTAATGATCCGTGCGTCACTAATGTTCCGTGCGCCACTAATGTTCCATGCGCCAATAATGTTCCGTGCGTCACTAATGTTTCCGTGTGTCACTAATGTTCCGTGCGCCACTAATCTTCCGTGCGCTACTAATGTTCCATGCGTCACTAATGTTCCGTGCCCCAATAATGTTCCGTGCTCCAAAAATGTTCCGTGCGACACTAATGTTCCGTGCGTCACTAATGTTCCGTGCGCCTCTAATGTTCCGTGCGTCACTAATGTTCCGTGTGTCACTAATGATCCGTGCGCCACTAATGTTCCGTGCGCCACTAATGTTCCGTGCGTCACTAATGTTCCGTGCCCCAATAATGTTCCGTGCTCCAATAATGTTCCGTGCATCACTAATGTTCCGTGTGTCACTACTCCGTGCGTCACTATTGTTCCTTGCATCACTAATGTACCATGCGTCACTAATGTTCCGTGCATCACTAAAGCTCCGTGAGCCACTAATGTTCCGTGCGTCACTAATGTTCCGTGCGTCACTAAGGTTCCATGCGCCAATTATATTCCATGCGCCACTAATGTTCCGTTCGTCACTAATGTCCCGTGCATCACTAATGTTCCGTGTGTCACTAATCCGTGCGTCACTATTGTTCCTTGCATCACTAATGTTCCATGCGTCACTAATGTTCTGTGCGTCACTAATGTTCCGTGCGGCACTAATGTTTCGTGCGTCACTAATGTTCCGTGCGTCACTAGTGTTCCGTGCTTCACTAATGTTCCATGCATCACTAATGTTCCGTGCGTCACTAATGTTTCGTGCGCCACTAATTTTCCGTGCGTCACAAATGTTCCTTGCGCCGCTAATGTTCCGTGCGTTACAATTGTTCTGCGCGCCACTAATGCTCCGTGCATCACTAATGTTCCGTGCGTCACTAATGTTCCGTGCGATACTAATGTTCAGTGCGTCACTAATGTTCCGTGCGTCACTAATGTTCCGTGCATCACTAATGTTCCGTGCGTCACTAATGTTTCGAGCGCCACTAATTTTCCGTGCGTCACAAATGTTCCGTGCGCCGCTAAGGTTCCGTGCGTCACAATTGTTCCGTGCGCCACTAATGTTCCGTGCATCACTAATGTTCCGTGCGTCACTAATGTTCCGTGCGTTACTAATGTTCAGTGCGTCACTAATGTTCCGTGCGCCTCGAATGTTCCGTGGGTCACTAATGTTTCCTGCGTCACTAATGTTCCATGTGCCTCTAATGTTCCGTGCGTCACTAATGTTCCGTGCGCCACTAATGTTCCGGGCGCCACTAATAATCCGTGCGCCTCAAATGTTCCGTGCGTCACTAATGTTCCGAGCGTCACTAAAGTTCCGTGCGCCTCTAATGTTCCGTCCGTCACTAATGTTCCGTGCGCCACTAATGTTCGTGCGTCACTAATGTTCCGTGCGCCTCTAATATTCCGTACGTCACTAATGTTCCTTGCGCCTCTAATGTTCCGTGCGTCACTAATGTTCCGTGCGCCAGTAATGTTCCGTGCGTCATTAATGTTCCGTGCGTCACTAATGTACCGTGAGCCTCTAATGTACCGTGCGTCACTAATGTTCCTTGCATCACTAATGTTCCGTGCATCATTAATGTTCTGTGCATCACTAATGTTCTGTGCGTCACAAATGTTCCGTGCGTCACTAATGTTCCGTGCGTCACTAATCTTCCGTGCGTCATTATTGTTCCGTGCGTCACTAATGTTCCGTGCACCACTATTGTTCTATACGTCACTAATGTTCCGTCCGCCACTAATGTTCCGTGCGCCATTAATGTTCCGTGCGCGTTTAATGATCCTTGCGTCACTAATGTTCCGCGCGCCACTAATTTTCCGTACGCCACTAATGTGCCGTGTGCCAATAATGTTCGATGCGCCTCTAATGTTCCGTGCGCCACTAATGTTCCGTGCGTCACTAATGTTCCGTGCGTCACTAATGTTCCATACGCCTCTAATGTTCCGTGCGTCACTAATGTTCCGTGCGTCAATAATGCTCCGTGCGTCACTAATGTTCCGTGCGTTACTAATGTTCCGTGCGTCACTAATGCTCCATGCGTTACTAATGTTCCATGCGCCACTCATTTTCTGTGCGTCACTAATGTTCAGTGCGCCTTTAATGTTCCATGCGTCGCTAGTGTTCCATGCGTCTCTAATGTTCCGTGCGCCACTAATGTTCCGTGCGTCACTAATGTTCCGTGCGCCACTAATGTTCCGTGCGTCACTAATGTTCCGTGCGCTAATAATGTTCTGTGCGCTACTAATGTTCCGTACATCACTAATGTTCCGTGCGTCACTAATGTTTCGTACACCACTAATGTTCCGTGCATCACTAATGTTCCGTGCACCACTAATGTTCCGTGCGTCACTAATGTTCCATGCATCACTAATCCGTGCGTCACTATTGTTCCTTGTATCACTAATGTTCCATGCATCAATAATGTTCCGTGCGTCACTAATGTTCCGTGCGCCTCGAATGTTCCGTGCATCACTAATGTTCCGTGCGCCACTAATGTTCCGTGCGCCACTAATGTTTCGTGCGCCTCTAATGTTCCGTGCGTCACTAATGTTCCGTGCGCCTTTAATGATCCTTGCGTCACTAATGTTCCGTGCGTCACTAATGTTCCGTGCGGCACTAATTTTCCGTGCATCACTAATGTTCCGTGCGTCACTAATGTTCTGTGCGCCACTAATGTTCCATGCGCCACTAATGTTCCGTGCGTCACTAATGTTCCATACGCCTCTAATGTTCCGTGCGTCACTAATGTTCCGTGCGTCAATAATGCTCCGTGCGTCACTAATGTTCCGTGCGTTACTAATGTTCCGTGCGTCACTAATGTTCCATGTGTTACTAATGTTCCATGCGCCACTAATTTTCCGTGCGCCACTAATGTTCCGTGCGCCTCTAATGTTCAGTGCCTCACTAATGTTCCGTGCGTCACTAATATTCCGTGCGCCTCTAATGATCCGTGCGTCACTAATGTTCCATGCGTCACTAGTGTTCCGTGTTTCACTAATGTTCCATGCATCACTAATGTACCGTGCGTCACTAATGTTCCGTGCGCCACTAATGTTCCGTGCATCACTAATGTTCCGTGCGTCACTAATGTTCCGTGCGTTACTAATGTTCAGTGCGTCAATAATGTTCCGTGCGTCACTAATGTTCCGTGCATCACTAATGTTCCGTGCGTCACTAATGTTTCGTGAGCCACTAATTTTCCGTGCGTCACAAATGTTCCGTGCGCCGCTAAGGTTCCGTGCGTCACAATTGTTCCGTGCGCCACTAATGTTCCGTGCATCACTAATGTTCCGTGCGTCACTAATGTTCCGTGCGTTACTAATGTTCAGTGCGTCACTAATGTTCCGTGCGCCTCGAATGTTCCGTGGGTCACTAATGTTTCCTGCGTCACTAATGTTCCGTATGCCTCTAATGTTCCGTGCGTCACTAATGTTCCGTGCGCCACTAATATTCCGGGCGCCACTAATAATCCGTGCGCCTCAAATGTTCCGTGCGTCACTAATGTTCCGTGCGTCACTATATGTTCCGAGCGTCAATAAAGTTCCGTGCGCTTTTTATGTTCCGTACGTCACTAATGTTCCGTGCGCCACTAATGTTCAGTGCGTCACTAATGTTCCGTGCGCCTCTAGTGTTCCGTACGTCACTATTGTTCCATGCGCCACTAATGTTCCGTGCATCACTAATATTCCGTCCGTCACTAATGTTCCGTGCGCCACTATTGTTCCGTGCGTCACTAATGTTCCGTGCGTCACTAATGTTCCGTGCGCCACTAATGTTCCGTGCGCCACTAATGTTCCGTGCGTCACTAATGTTCCATGCGACAGTAATGTTCCGTGCGTCATTAATGTTCCGTGAGTCACTAATGTACCGTGAGCCTCTAATGTTCCGTGCGTCACTAATGTTCCGTGCGTCACCAATCCGTGCGTCACTATTGTTCCTTGTATCACTAATGATCCGTGCGTCACTATTGTTCCTTGCGTCACTAATGTTCCTTGCGTCACTAATGTTCCGTGCGTCACTAATGTTCCTTGCATCACTAATGTTCCGTGCGTCACTAATGTTCCGTGCATCACTAATGTTCCGTGCGTCACTAATCTTCCGTGCGTCATTATTGTTCCGTGCGTCACTAATGTTCCGTGCATTACTAATGTTCCGTGCGTCACTAGTGTTCCGTGCTTCACTAATGTTCCGTGCGTCACTAATGTTCCGTGCGCCACTAATGTTCCGTGCGGCACTAATGTTCCGTGCGCCACTAATGTTCCGGGCGCCACTAATGTTCCGTGCGTCACTAATGTTCCGTGCGCCAATAATGTTCTGTGCGCTACTAATGTTCTGTACATCACTAATGTTCCGTGCGTCACTAATGTTCCGTACACCACTAATGTTCCGTGCGTCACTAATGTTCCGTGCACCACTAATGTTCCGTGCGTCACTAATGTTCCATGCATCACTAATCCGTGTGTCACTATTGTTCCTTGTATCACTAATGTTCCATGCGTCACTAATGTTCCGTGCGTCACTAATGTTCCGTGCATCACTAATGTTCCGTTCGTCACTAATGTTCTGTGCGCCACTAATGTTCAGTGCGTCACTAATGTTCTGGGCGCCACTAATGTTCCATACGTCACTAATGTTCCGTGCGCCATCAATGTTCCGTGCATCAATAATGTTCTGTGCATCAATAATGTTCCGTGCGTCACTAATGTTCCGTGCGCCTCGAATGTTCCGTGCATCACTAATGTTCCGTGCGCCACTAATGTTCCGTGCGCCACTAATGTTCCGTGCGCCTTTAATGATCCTTGCGCCACTAATGTTCCGTGCGCCACTAATGTTTCGTGCGCCTCTAATGTTCCGTGCGTCACTAATGTTCCGTGCGCCTTTAATGATACTTGCGTCACTAATGTTCCGTGCGTCACTAATGTTCCGTGCGGCACTAATGTTCCGTGCATCACTAATGTTCCGTGCGTCACTAATTTTCCGTGCGCCACTAATGTTCCGTGTGCCTCTAATGTTCCGTGCGCCACTAATGTTCCGTGTGCCACTAATGTTCCGTGCATCACTAATGTTCTGTGTGTCACTAATGTTCCGTGCACCACTAATGTTCCGTGCGTCACTAGTGTTCCGGGCGCCAATAATGTTCCGTGCGCCACTAATGTTCCGTGCGCCTCTAATGTTCCGTGCGCCACTAATGTTCCGTGTGCCACTAATGTTCCGTGCATCACTAATGTTCTGTGTGTCACTAATGTTCCGTGCACCACTAATGTTCCGTCCATCACTAATCCGTGCGTCACTATTGTTCCTTGTATCACTAATGTTCCGTGCGTCACTAATGTTCCGTGCGTCACTAATGTTCCGTGCATCACTAATCCGTGCGTCACTAATGTTCCGTGCGCCTCGAATGTTCCGTGCATCACTAATGTTCCGTGCGCCACTAATGTTTTGTGCGCCACTAATGTTTCATGCGCCTCTAATGTTCCGTGCGTCACTAATGTTCCGAGCGTCACTAATGTTCCGTGCGCCTCTAATGTTCCGTACAACACTAATGTTCCGTGCGCCACTAATGTTCCGTGCGTCACTAATGTTCCGTGCGCCACTAATGTTCCGTGCGTCACTAATGTTCTGTGCGCCACTAATGTTCCGTGCGTCACTAATGTTCTGTGCGCCACTAATGTTCAGTGCGTCACTAATGTTCCGTGCGCCACTAATGTTCCGGGCGCCACTAATGTTCAGTGCGTCAATAATGTTCCGTGCGCCTCGAATGTTCCGTACATCACTGATTTTCCCTGCGCCACTAATGTTCTGTGCGTCACTAATGTTCCGCACAACACTAATGTTAAGTGCGCCACTAAAATTCCGTGCGTCACTAATGTTCCATGCGCCACTAATGTTCCGTGCATCACTAATGTTCCCTGCATCACTAATGTTCCGTGCGCCTCTAATGTTCCGTGCGTCACTTATGTTCCGTGCGCCACTAATGTTCTGTGCGTCACCAATGTTCCGTGCGCCACTAATGTTCCGTGCGTCACTAAATTTCAGTGCGTTACTAATGTTCTGTGCGCCACTAATGTTCTGTGCGTCACTAATGTTCCGCACGTCACTAATCCGTGCGTCACTATTGTTCCTTGCATCACTAATGTTCCGTGCGCCTCTAATTTTCCGTGCGTCTCTAATGTTCCGTGCGTCACTAATCCGTGCGTCACTATTGTTCCTTGCATCACTAATGTTCCGTGCGTCATTATTGTTCCTTGCATCACTAATGTTCCGTGCGTCCCTAATGTTCCGTGCGTCACTAATCCGTGCGTTACTAATGTTCCATGCATCACTAGTGTTCCGTGTGTCACTAATGTTCTGTGCATCACTAATGTTCCGTGCATCACTAATGTTCCGTGCGTCACTTATGTTCCGTGCGTCATTGATGTTCCGTGCGTCACTAATGTTCCGTGCATCACAAATGTTCCGTGCGTCACTAGTGTTCTTTGCGTCACTAATGTTCCGTGCGCCACTAATATTCCGTGCGCCACTAATGTTCCGTGCGCCTCTAATGTTCCGTGCGTCACTAATGTTCCGTGCGTTACTAATGTTCCGTGCGTCACTAATGTTCCGCGCGTCACTAATGTTCCGCGCGTCACTAATGTTCCGTGCGTCACTAATGTTCCGTGCGTCACTAATGTTCCGTGCGCCACTAATGTTCCGTGTGCCACTAATGTTCCGTGCGTCACTAATGTTCCGTGCGTCACTAATGTTCCGTGCGTTACTAATGTTCCGTGCGTCACTAATGTTCCGCGCGTCACTAATGTTCCGCGCGTCACTAATGTTCCGTGCGTCACTAATGTTCCGTGCGCCACTAATGTTCCGTGCGTCACTAATGTTCCGTGTGCCACTAATGTTCCGTGTGCCACTAATGTTCCGTGCGTCACTAATGTTCCGTGTGCCACTAATGTTCCGTGCGTCACTAATGTTCCGTGTGCCACTAATGTTCCGTGCGTCACTAATGTTCCGTGTGCCACTAATGTTCCGTGCGTCACTAATGTTCCGTGTGCCACTAATGTTCCGTGCGTCACTAATGTTCCGTGTGCCACTAATGTTCCGTGCGTCACTAATGTTCCGTGTGCCACTAATGTTCCGTGCGTCACTAATGTTCCGTGTGCCACTAATGTTCCGTGCGTCACTAATGTTCCGTGTGCCACTAATGTTCCGTGCGTCACTAATGTTCCGTGTGCCACTAATGTTCCGTGCGTCACTAATGTTCCGTGTGCCACTAATGTTCCGTGCGTCACTAATGTTCCGTGTGCCACTAATGTTCCGTGCGTCACTAATGTTCCGTGCGTCACTAATGTTCCGTGTGCCACTAATGTTCCGTGCGTCACTAATGTTCCGTGTGCCACTAATGTTCCGTGCGTCACTAATGTTCCCCGAGAATTATGCCAAATATAATAAGTCTCCTTGTCTCTTTGCTGATCATAAATGAATCACTTCTGGACGGCACCATAAACTGTTTATTGACTGAAGCAGCAAGTAATGAAGCCAACACTGTGGGCATATTGGTGGAAGCAGCAAGTAATCAAGCCAACACTGTGGGCATATTGATGGAAGCAGCAAGTAATCAAGCCAACACTGTGGGCATATTGATGGAAGCAGCAAGTAATCAAGCCAACACTGTGGGCATATTGATGGAAGCAGCAAGTAATCAAGCCAACACTGTGGGTATATTGATGGAAGCAGCAAGTAATCAAGCCAACACTGTGGGCATATTGATGGAAGCAGCAAGTAATCAAGCCAACACTGTGGGCATATTGATGGAAGCAGCAAGTAATCAAGCCAACACAGTGGGTATATTGATGGAAGCAGCAAGTAATCAAGCCAACACTGTGGGCATATTGATGGAAGCAGCAAGTAATCAAGCCAACACTGTGGGCATATTGATGGAAGCAGCAAGTAATCAAGCCAACACAGTGGGTATATTGATGGAAGCAGCAAGTAATCAAGCCAACACTGTGGGCATATTGATGAAAGCAGCAAGTAATCAAGTCAACACAGTGGGCATATTGATGGAAGCAGCAAGTAATCAAGTCAACACTGTGGGCATATTGATATCACAGTACGAACACTAATTAAACAAAGACCATTACGTATAGTTGCATTAATGATCCACAAACCACATCATTGATTGGCATTAATTGGTGAATAAATCCTGTAATTACCAGAACTAGTCAGCGCTGTTCCCATTAGTCAACTACATAAATTAGCAGTTAAAAGCGTTTAATAATTGTATTTTTTCGGTAAATTTAAATACTTTGTTTTAGCTGTGAGAATTAGTTTTCGACTACATAGTTGACTATATGGGAAGGTTTGACTGAAGGAATTAGAGAATTAATTCTCACACCTAAAACTATTTTAATTGACCAAACAAAAGTATAATTATAAAACACTGTTTAACTGCCAATTTAAGTCGTTGTAATTTTTCTCATAACTTTCAGTAGTTTACTTCAATTAATTCTGGCAGTTAAAATTTATAATGAAATATTTCAAGTACCTCATTTTTTTTAAGTTATGAAAACACTGCACAGAAAACAAAATCACTGTAATTTTCAAAATTATTTTTTTTATTGCACTGCATAACCAGTTTACTGATGTACTAATTAAAGAATTGAGCATTTTCTGACCGTAATGGATTTGTTACCGTACTCAGTGGACTTTGAACCTCAGTGATTGCTGAATAAATATTTTGCTTGCCGTATTATATTTATCAAATTATTTATTTAATTGCTGGTAATTTAAGTAAATGACACTGATTTACTGTTAATAACTGAGACTAATTGTTGTCACATTGACCCTGACTGCGCTGACTCCACAATGCATTATTCCGCAGTTTACAAATTATTTACTTTCCAAATACTATATGTTATATATTCTAGTGACGCACACTCAATTGCTGAAATAATATTAATGATTACTAGGCTTGAACACGTGTTGAAAATTTTCAGCTTGATTAAAGCGCTTCCAAGGACCGAATAGCGAAGGGACACCGCTGAATCTTGACAAGTCCCGCTAACCGCTCAAATAATTTATAATTATATTTTCGATCTTGATGCACTTTTTACGGGAATAAAAGATGGAGTCATTGTACTTCAAGAGACCGCTGGTATCACTTTGAAACACATAATTTTTCAAACACAACAAAGTTGTGATCTAAATATTCCCAAGGTATACCACACAAATTGTATGTTATATCATATCATTCCATACAAATTGAATACATCGAATACTAATGACCTGAAATGGATAACAAAGGATATGAAGAAATTTATAGGTAGAAAGAGAGCGTGGTACAAAAGGATTAAGAATGGGGAAGTCAGTTTAGAACAAGAATTCGTCCAGCTGATTAGAAATGTTAAAAAAAGAGATAAGGAAGGCAAAAAGAAACTATGAAGTTCGCTTAGCAGGGCAAGCAAAGACAAATCCTAAAGGGTTTTTCAGTTATGTGGAACAAAGATTGGGGAAAGGATAGGTCCATTAAAAACTAGGACAGGTCAGATAACTGATAACGACACAGATTATTGGTATCTATATAAAAAAAATGTAAATGTTCGTTTGTTCAAAATCGCTAATCTCCGAAAGTTCTTCACCGATTGCTTTGAAAATTTCACACAACTTTCCATTCGCATCCGAGCTGGTTTTTATATACATACTATATAGATGTCACGTCTGTGACGAGAAAAAAACATTTTTATTGAAAAACTGTTTTTCATGTGATTTTCTTGTGAGCGAAATCTTCGAAACCTTTTAACCGATTCCTTTGAAATTTTGACACAATGTGGAAGTGTTTTTATATACCTACTATATAGATGCCTTACCTGTGAAAATAAAAAAACTTGTTTTTTTTTAAACAGTGCCATCTGTTGCACGTAATAGCAAAACTTGCTATACTATAAATCTTACAATTCCATTTCAATGTTTCTGATTCCATTGATAAATTGAGTGTTCATGGATTTCGATTTATTATCATTTTGATTTAAATATTTTGTGTGTCATTGTATTGGAATTGAGCTGTGTTGTTTACCATAACGTTTATTTCGTAATTATAAGTATAGATGCCACACCTGTGACAGGTAAAACATATTTTTTTATGAAACAGCACCATCTGTTGCACGTAAGAGCAACTCTTACATCACATACACAAGCTTGATCTTTACATCAAATACGTTGCTATACTAAATATGTTACGATTCCATTTCAATGTTTCCAATTGCATTGACTAATTGAATTTTCGTAGATTTCGATTTATTTTTATTTTGTTTTAATTATTTTGTGTGACATTGCGTTGGAATTGAGCTGTGTTGTTTACCATGCCAATCATTTCATGAGTATAAGTATAGATGCCACACCTGTGACAGGAAAAAAATGTTTTTTTTTAAACAGTGCCAAATGTTGCACGTAAGAGCAACACATACACTATACTACATATGTTACTTTTTCATTTCAACGTTTCCAATTTCAATGAAAAATTGAATTTTAATAAATTTCGATTTATTTTCATTTTAGTTTAATTATTTTGTGTGACATTGCATTGAAATTCAGCTGTTTTGTCTACCATACAGTTCATTTTGTGAGTATAGTTTATTTTTTAAAATTTTCATTGTTTTTCATTTCATTTTTAACTGTTTTTCTTACATTTCAGTGATGGGAACATCAGATCATTTGATGTTCATAAGTTTCTGATGGGAACATCAGATCATTTGATGTTCCTAAGTTTGTGATGGGAACATCAGATCGTTTGATGTTCCTAAGTTTCTGATGGGAACATCAAACCATTTAGGAATGCATCGGACAAGGGAGTTGGGAATGGTGGGTAGGACGAGGGGACGGGAGTGGGGGATGGTGGAGATGAGGAGACAGGGGAATGGAGAATGGCAGGGAGGACAAGTCGACAGGGAAATGGTGGATGGTGGGGGAGGACGAGGAGACGGGGGGGGGGGAATGGTAAGGACAAGGGGGACAGGGGTGAGGGAGATGATGGGAAGGACGAGGGAACGGTGGAGTGGGGAATGGTGGGGAGGACACAGGGATGGGGGAGGGGGAATGGTGGGGAGGGGGAATGGTGGGGAGGGGGAATGGTGGGGAGGACGAGGGGACGGGGGTGTTGGGAATGCTTGGGGGGACGGGGGAGTGAGGAATGGTTGGGAGGACGAGGGGACGTGGGAGGGGGAAATGGTTTGGAAGACTGGGAGACAGGGAAAGGTTGCTGTGGCTCAGCAACGCACAAGCGTTGCTGAGCCACAGCAACGGGTGGCTGGGTACAGCTAGTTTTTTAATAAATATTTTATCTCTGTCTTTCCTAAAGACGAACTTAACATTATGCCTCAGTTGAACAAGTCTATGTAGATGGGGAAGAGGACAGGTTGATTAGTGTAACAGTTACCAAAGAAGATGTTGTTAATCAAGTAGTGAAACTGAATCCAAACAAATCCCAAGGGGCCAGACGAAGTGTTTGCCAGGGTGCTTAAAGAATGCAAAGAAGAGCTTTGCGAGCCACTGTCTACCATACCTAATAAATCATTAGAGTCAGGCAGAGTACCAGACTCGAGGAAGGTTGCTAATGTGGTTCCAATTTTCAAGAAAGGAGATCACTTGCGTCAAACTATCGGCCAATTAGCTTAACGTCTATTGTGGGAAAGTTACTTGAATTGATAATTGCAAATACCATTCGTCTTCATCTTGAAAAACATAAATTAATGAATGATTCACAACATAGGTTTACAAATGGCTGTTCATGTTTAACAAATTTGCTATCTTTTTATTTTAACATATTTGAAGCAGTTGATAGTGGTAAGGTTTGTGATGTTGTGTACCTTGACTTTAGCAAAGCTTTTAATACAGTGCCACATGAAAAACTGATTAAAAAGATGAAGGCTCTTGGTATTATGGGTGCTATATTAAGTTGGATTAGTGCATAGCTATTCCAAAGGAAACAAAGAGTTAGTATAAATGGGGTTAAGTCAGAGTGGGAAAATGTTGTATGTGGAGTGCCTCAAGGCTCTGTCCTGGGACCTCTGTTATTCATAATATATATATATATATATATATATATATATATATATATATATATATATATATATATATATATATATATATATATATATATATATATATATATATATATATATATATATATATATATAACTATATATATATATATAAATGATTTAGATTCAGGTTTGAGCATCAATATTTGCAAATTTGCCTATGATGCAAATATCGGGAGTGAAATAAACACGGTAAAAGACTTACTATCACTTCAAGACGATCTAATAGGGTTTTGAAATGGTTAAAAGATTGTCAGATACAGTTTAATGCTGACAAATGTAAGGTTTTGATTTCAAGTAATGATGATAGACGTACAAGATACGAGGTAGTTAGTGTTGAGATTGCGAAGTCGGATTTAGAAAGGGATCTCAGAGTTATTATTATTAAGAATTTAAAACCAAAAAATAAATGCAAAAATGTTCGTAAAAAGGCAAATAGGACACTGGAGTATATTAATCGAAGCATTACTAATAAGACACCTGGTGTTGTTCTTTAGCTATATATTGCTCTGGGGCCAGATTCACGAAAGCACTTACGCAAACACTTACGAGTCTATATAACTTTTCTCAATCTTTGACGGCTTTGTTTATAATTATTAAACAGTTAATGAGCTCCGAAGCACCAGGAGGCTGTTTATAACAATAACAACTGTTGAATGGGAAGTTTTCATGCTTGTAAACTGTTTAATAAATGTAACCAAAGCCGTCAAAGATTGAGAAAAGATGTTCACCTTCGTAAGTGCTTGCGTAAGTGCTTTCGTGAATCTGGTCCCTGGTTAGGCCCAATTTAGATTATGCAGTTCAGTTTTGGTCACTATACTATAGAATGGATATAAATTAACTAGAACGCGTCCAGCGTAGGATGACAAAGTTAATCCCTCAAATTAGAAACCTGTCATATGAAGAAAAATTTACAAAGCCTAAATTTCATTCTCTAGAAAGGCGAAGAATTAGGCGTGACACGCTAGTGGTGTACAAGTGGATGAATGGACATAACAAAGAAGATATTAATTGGGTATTAAAAAGTATCAATACAAGACAGAGCACGAAACAATGATTATAAATTGGATAAGTTGAGATTAAGGAAAGACCTGGGTAAATATTGGTTCGGTAACAGGGTTGTCGATTTATGGAATCAATTACCGCGTTTCATGGTGGAGGTGTGATCCCTTGATTGTTTCAAACGTGGGTTGGACATGTATATGAATGGGATTGGGTGGTGATAAATAGCAGCTGCCTCGTGTGGGCCAGTGGGACGCATCCATGTGTCTCTCCCCCCACTTCTCTCTCTCTCTCTCACTGTCTCCCTCCCCCCTCTGCAGTTACCTTTATTCTTATGTTCTTAAGGTTCATGTATTAGTATCTCCGGAAGGGAGGTAAGACATTCTGTGGTTCCAACACCTTTTCTGTAAGTTGTGACAATAATCTCCTTCAAGAGATTGAGCCTGCTCTTCCCTCCACAAACACGTCGTTGAAATTATATAAAACGACTATGGAAGACATGTCCAACAACAACAACAACACCAGCAAGGCTTGCCAGGGTGAGCAAAACGTATGCAGCCAGCCACCTGTTCGGACTCAAACCACCAAACTACATGTTGATCGCTACCGGCTCCGCTGATTGGTCGCCGGTCTGGCTGCACCTGCACTCGCCCCCCCCATACTACTTGATGTCTGGGGTCGCCCCACCCTCATACCTCAGAATGTTCAGTGCTCTCGTTGTCACCACTCCTCCCAGCTAGACGCTAGCGTGTACTGAGAGAAGTGGTGGCTTAAAGCCAATATTCCAGCACCTCCCATTTACTTTGTATTGCACTTCTTGTTATTTTGCCTTAACGTAACTTTTCATTGTGTCATCTAATTATTCTTATTATTTTGATTGATTTTATTATAAGAATTTGTTTGTGCATTTTATTCATGTTTTGATTTAATTAACGTAATTAAAATTTCATTGTTAAAGTTTACTTGTGTTTTGTGTGTCTTCTCCTTACCTTACCACAGACGAAGTTCCAGTTTTTTCTATTTTTTTTTATAACTATGTGACGAGGCCATACCCCTAGCCTTAAACAGCCGAACACCAACGCGTTACCGTCACAAAGTAAACACATTTTGGTGTAGTGGATTGGCTTTCCATTCAATTCGATTAACAGCCATTCTTTCCACAGTTTTGACCAGACAGCTTGTTAATGAGATGGGGTTTGGATTTCCTGGGTTTTTAGGTTTAGGAATGGAAACTAATTGCTCTGTTCCAAGAGAGTGGTCGAGTTCTTGTCCCCTACACTCTGTTCATGTTCCGTGCAATGACAAATCACTAATGTGTGTCAAATCAAATAAATGGCAAACCTGGAATCCTTATTTTTCTAGACCTAGAAAACTATTTCGAGTTAGCCAGTGCTCCAGCTACACCGTGCTGCCTTGTGGATAAAGAAATTAAAGGACACGCTCTTGCCTTTGCCAAAGGAAGCCTGCTTAACCGAGAACCTACAGTTAAATTCCAAGGAAAAACATCGACCTCAAAGAGGCTGGAAAATGGATCTCTGCAAGGACGAATACTAAGCTCCTTCCTCTTCAACTGTCTCGTAGAACAATTCATGAAGCTCAAGTTGCCAAAAGCCAAACTGCTTAATTATGCAGACGACTTTGTGGTCATCATCAATGGCAAAGACGCCAGGCACCATGCCCGATAAATGCATAGATATTATCTGAAGGGAAGCGGAACACATAGCAGTGAAAATAAACAGCACAAAAAAAAAAAAAAAAAAAGCAATAGCCATTAAAATGAGAACTCAAGACATCAGACTCGCAATACAAGGACATGAAATTGAGTGGGTTACCTCTTCAATGCCTAGGAGTCATAATAGACAACCATAGACTGCACTCGAGTTGAAATTCACTCTTGCAGTTGAATATCTTCGGCAACGCTGTAAACCCAGAAACTCAGCTTTGCGTTCCCTAACAAGTATTAGAGAGGGTGCATCTCTACCAGTATTCAAAATGAACTACGTTCAAGCAGTTAGGTCACTCAATGACTATGTTACTCCTGTTCTTACATCCCTCAGTGATAACCAATGGGAGAAACTGGAAGTGTCTCAAAATCATGCATCAGAACAATGCTGGGGAGCACCTATATGGACGCGTCGAGAGAATCTAAGAATGGAAAGCAGCTTACCAGCCTTAGAAAACAGGATGTAACAAATGATAGCCACCATAATAGCAAAACTTGTTGGAACCACCGCCAGACTGTCAATCAAAGATAGCTTACACAGATCGCTTCAGAGAAACCTTCAATATCGAACAAGTGCATGGACGGATAATCTAGTAAAGATTCTAGAGAAAGTGGACTTGAAATGGACCATTAAAAACAAAGAAGAAGATAGACCATATCAACACTATCGGCATCCTCCTCCATGAGAAGAATTGAGTCTAAAGATTATCATTGAAGAATTACCAGTTAAAAAATCAGCATGTGAGCCGCAGAGGCTCAAAGCAGTCATAGATCAACAAATGGAAACCATATCAAGACCGATAACGATTTACATCTTCACATTTGGATCAGTTGATCAAGAAAGAGGTTGTGCTGGGGCAGCAGTTTACACTCCCAACCATGAAGCTTACTGGAGCATAAATAGTGGGTGCTCAACATTGCAGACAGAATTATATGCCCTGAAGGAGGCAATAAACAATACAATTGAGAATAATTTACATGATGTCATCATTCATACAGACTCTAAATCTTCGCTCCAGGCATTGTTATCCAGTCAGCACAGAGATAATATACAACTCCTCACAGAAATCCAACATATAGGGAAAGAATCTCATAATCTAGGGCTGTCAATCACCCTATTTGGATACCAAGTCACATTGGCATAGATAGTTGATGGTTAATGAAAAGGCAGACTCACTAGCAAAAACTGCCACTGCTCTACCTGTTGTACAGGTTCAAATACCTCCAAGTTTTTCACAGATTAAGGAGCAAATCAAGAAGAAAATAGTCCCAACTATCAAAAGATCAAAAGTCGCCACAGAGCCAAAGTAGCGGAAGGAAGATCCACTGCGATATGGTACCAACAAGCCACTATTTCAAGCCTGACGAAAAGATATCCACAGACATTGCAGTAGCCATACACAGACTCAGACTTGGTTACAAGTGCTGCTGGGAAGTAAATTTTAAATTTTTAAAAGGGAGGTAATGAACCCAATAGTTAACGAGTGTCATATCTGTGGAACAGAAGCAGAGGCGCCACTATTGCACTACTTACTGGAATGTGAAGCTACTGAACCCCTGCGCATCAAACTCAACATTAATCCAACGACAGCAGCTGCATTAGATGCACATTCCACAGCGACTGCAATGATTAGAAAAGCCGTTAAAGAATGGGACTCACTAGTGAACATTCTGTACCTACATCCGCCACCAAGATAATGTTATTAAAACACAACTAAAACTGAAGCGAAAAAGAAACAGGGAAAAAGGAGGAAACCCCACCTCCATTTAAAACTTTGACCCAAATATCAGAGTAACAAAGTTATCGCGAATAACCGAACTCAATTACGGGCTCACCATAGCCCGTGCTACATGGACATTTCGTTCTGAGTAGCTAAATCTAAAACAACAACAACAGTATCTCCGAAGAACATTATCTTTATTAGCCCCTTCGAAGAAGGTGGACAACATACAGTCCCACCTGAACAGATCTCGCACAGCTTCTGCAGTACAAACCAATCAATTTCAAATTCCACAAAATTAATGTTTTGAATTTCTTTTCAACAATTTCTTGTTTCACTTTCCACTGTACAATTAGTACTGGATATGCATTGACCCAGTGGGCAGATGCAGCCACAATGTCCATAATCACACGAAAACTATACAATCGGTGCACAACTTAAATTGTAACTGAACAAATTATTACAAAATACATAATCAAGATATAAAGAAATTATTTCACTTTTTGACTAAATTATCACTCTATTAGTAGTATATTTAAACAACCCGTTCTTGTAATAACACGTCGCATTTTGTTGTATACTCTACCTAAGGCCAAAAATTGTCGTACTAGAAAATGGTAGCGGCTCGCGAAATTGTGATCTTGTCCCGTTTTCTGTTTTGGGTCCTCTGGTAGGTTAGGATAAGGGCACTTTAGTACGACAGTTTCTTGATGTTGGTAAACCTTAGGA
>NC_091177.1:39082275-39119775 GCF_040958095.1 Procambarus clarkii
GGCCGGGCCTTTTGGATCTCCCATATGTGATAACTCTTAATGCTAACAACTGCCCCTACACCCATGATATACTATATCCCCCATAGTACAGACTCCCATTTATAACACGGGTTCTTCTGCTTTGGAAGGGGTGCTTCGGCAGGGGAAGGTGCCTGCCGTGCCAGTGTGTATCGACGACTGTAGCTCTGATGTTTTCATCCCTGTGCAGAAGTGTGCACGCCGGTGTTCTGAGCTGTTTCCCCTGGATGATGTGGACAGTGCGGGCGATGTGGTTTCTGTGGACCGTGTGGCCGTGCCTGCGGCGAGGCCTGGTTGGAATGGTGTGATGCTTCCTGGCTTGAAGCGTTCGCGGCGGACTCGGAGTGTCTCCCCTTCGAGGTGTGCCTTGGAAGGAGGTGGGGAAGTATGGTGCTCTGGCGTCCCTCGCCGTCGATGATTTGGCTGTGAGGGGCTCTTGGAGTTGCTTCCTATGCCCCCCTCCTCCTGCGCCTCCTGCTGTTGGATCCCAGCGCAATGGGGGGTTGCCCCTGATGATCAGGACCTGGTGTTGAGGAAGGACGTGCGCCAGGGGGCTTCGGCTCCTGTGCCCAGTAGCGGGGTCGATGCCGCGCCTGCATCCCCTGCTGTTTCCCCTCCCTCGTTACCCCAGTCTGGGAGGTAGCCTTGTCCCGGCTGCTGGGATGTCGTGTCCCATGAGGGTAGAGTGTTGGGCCCTTGTCGGGATGCCCGGGTGCTTCCGATCCCGTGGTGCGCTTCCACTATCTGGGTGTCGCGGGTGAAGGAGTTTGTTTATGGGATGCCGGATAAGATGTTTCAACCAAGGGCGCCACCTGGTGGCCGGGTGTCCTTTGAAACGTTGATGATTTGGGAAGCGTACTGCTTGCACTTTCCGATACGGAAGTTCCTGGAAAAATATTTTGTAGACGTCATGCGCACAACACAACTCCTTGGATCAGCTGACGCCATAAACACAACACACCGCCCTTCGGTGCGGCAAGTCTTCCTCTAACATCCACCTCTGTTTTAGTCGCCGCTCCTCTATCTACAGCACAACCCAACAAGCACTTTTGACACTCTTATCATTCATTCTTAACATAAACACGTCTCCCAACATCTGTACTGATGAGTCATCGGAAAGACAAACCCTTCATGCAAACTGCACCTACTCTTAAGACGAAAAAGAAGAAATTGCCTTTAATTTAACAAATTGTTTGACAAGCATATTAACCTAATTATTAACACTTTATATTTTTCTTATAAATGTCTAATGTTTATTTACATATTTCGTCTTGCTTTGGTTTCCCCAATTCCACCACTTTACCAGTTGACAACATTTCCTTGGTAAAGAAGCGTGGAAGCATAATCTATAGTAAGAATGAACTACCGTTCTGTTTACCACAAATGACCAGCTTGATACGCAGCTTAGTATCGGTAGCTTCAGCGTTCAACTACACTTGACATTCCACAAACCTAAAGTTTGAAAACAGATTGAGGCCGTTTCGTCCTCAAGGCCTCTAATCATTCGGTTTACGGACGAGAATCATCCTGTAGCGAGTAAACCTTATACTCGCTCCAATCTCTCATTACCTTAATGACAAACTAATTAGCACTAATTATAACTACTCAAATCCTTTCCCTAATTACAGGTAACACTCGTTACATCCTGTTGGAGGAAGCTGAGGTGTAGTCACATATATAAGCAAGCAATATGCGAATAGCCAACAGTACAATTTCCAGTCAAGAATGTTGCACTCGGCATATGCAGTTCTAATCGACCCTAAGACGCTACAGCTTCGACACAGAACACACAGCTGACTAGGACTGCATCGAGCTACAACGCTCTCGCTCCCCATCAAGTTTAGACACTTACGATTTCTCAACGAGTCGCCACGCTCTCACACATAGAGCTCCACGACTCCGGCTTCACTCTGCTCTCTGCTCTGCTCCAAGCTCTGTCTCAACGTGTACGACACTGCTGAATCTAAGGCTACTAAATAAATATGAAAACCCACTACACACTGTGTATCTAATATACTCAACAACGTAACATAATCGTACGTTACAATCACATGAGTTCCTGCTCCCATGACGGAGACTTCGGAGGGAACTAGCTAAGAGATGATTTTGATAATCTTTCGCCCTTATCACCTGCAGCGACGATCGATTTGCTTACTAATTCATCATCTTTCGGGGCCCAAAGCCTTTAATATTGCAATGAAATTTTTAATAGTTTAAAATTTGAAATTGTAATGAATTATACCATATTATCTGAATTGTGAAATTTGTAAATTAGGTCTCGAGAAACTAAGATTCTTATTTTTATTTTAAATAAGAAAGATTCATGATTTACATACCTGCTTGATGGGGTTCTGGGAGTTCTTCTACTCCCCAAGCCCGGCCCAAGGCCAGGCTTGACTTGTGAGAGTTTGGTCCACCAGGGTGTTGCTTGGAGCGGCCCGCAGGCCCACATACCCATCACAGCCCGGTTGGTCAGGCACTTCTTGAAGAAAACAATCTAGTTTTCTCTTGAAGATGTCCACGGTTGTTCCGGCAATATTTCTGATGCTTGCTGGGAGGATGTTGAACAACCGCGGACCTCTGATGTTTATGCAGTGTTCTCTGATTGTGCCTATGGCACCTCTGCTCTTCACTGGTTCTATTCTGCATTTTCTTCCATATCGTTCACTCCAGTACGTTGTTATTTTACTGTGCAGATTTGGGACCTGTCCCTCCAGTATTTTCCACGTGTATATTATTTGGTATCTCTCTCTCGTCTCCTTTCTAATGCGTACATTTGGAGAGAGACGATCCCATTAATGTAGGTCCTTTATCTCGTCTATGCATGCCGTATATGTTCTCTGTATTCCCTCTATTTCAGCAATCTCTCCTGCTCTGAAGGGAAAAGTGAGTACTGAGCAGTACTCGAGACGGGACAACACAAGTGATTTGAAGAGTACAACCATTGTGATGGGATCTCTGGACTTGAAGGTTCTCGTAATCCATCCTATCATTTTTTTGGATGACGCAATACTTGCTTGGTTATGCTCCCTAAACGTTAGATCGTCGGATATGATTATTCCCAAATCCTTGACATGCTGTTTTCCTACTATAGGCAGATTCGATTGTGTTTTGTACCCTGTATTATGTTTCAGATCCTCATTTTTGCCGTATCTGAGTACCTGGAATTTATCACCATTAAACATAATGTTATTTTCTGCTGCCAAATGGAAAACTTTATTATTGTCTGTTTGTAGTTTTTCAATGTCTTTAGCAGAGGTAATTTGCATGCAGATTTTTGTATCATCTGCAAAAGACGACACGAAGCTGTGACTTGTATTTTTGTCTATATCTGATAAGATAATAAAGAACATCAGTGGTGCAAGGACTGTACCTTGAGGTACAGACATTTTAACTGCGCTCGGATTCGATTTTATTTGATTGACTGTTACTCTTTGTGTTCTGTTCGACAGGAAGTTGAATATCCAGCGTCCTACTTTACCAGTTATACCCATTGACCTCATTTTGTGGGCAATCACTCCATGGCCACATTTGTCAAATGCCTTTGCAAAGTCTGTGTATACCACATCTGCATTCTGTTTTTCTTCTATTGCTTCCGTGATTTTGTCATAATGGTCAAGTAGCTGTGAGAGGATTGATCTTCCCGCTCTAAATCCATGTTGGCCTGGATTGTGGAGGTCATTGGTTTCCATGAATCTAGTAACCTGACTCCTGATCACTCTCTTAAATACTTTTATTATGTGGGACGTTAGTGCAACTGGTCTATAATTCTTTGTCAATGCTTTGTTACCTCCCTTGTGTAGAGGGGTTAAGTACTGATGCTCCTTTCAGCGCATCTGGTATCTCCCCCGTGTCCAAACTGTTCCTCCACACTATACTGAGTGCCTGTGCTACTGGCACTTTGCATTTCTTGATAAATATTGAATTCCATGAGTCTGGACCCGGGGATGAGTGCATAGGTATATTGTTAATTTATCTTTCAAAATCTGCTACACTCGTGTTGATATCAGTTATATTTACAGGTCATTGGATATCACTCATAAAGAAATTGTCCGGATCTTCCACTTTCATGCTGTGTATCGGAGTGCTAAACATGTCCTCATACTGCTTTTTTAGGATTTCACTAATCTCTTTGTCATCCTCAGTGTATGAACCTTCACTAATACGAATAGGTCCAATACTGGCAGTGGTTTTTGCTTTCGATTTAGCATATGTGAAGAAATATTTTGTTTTTTTCTTTATTTCTTGAATTGCTTTCTGTTCTAGTTGCCATTCTTCAGTCTGCTAGGAATGCTTCAGTCTTTGTTCGATTATGCGAATATAGATATATTGATATATTATACAAAATTGTCCAATTTCCATTAAATTCGATTACCAAAGTTTAATTTAAAATTGTATCTTAAAAGATCGCTGGTAAAGTTTAATTGGACGATATATACAATTATAGATTTAAAGGTTAATATTGTTGCAGCAGAGTGACATTACATACTCCCAGTGTGATGAAGATTAGTCCAAGATAGTGTGATGTGAGGTGGTGACAAACAGTGTGACGTGAGGTGGTGACTAACAGTGTGACGTGAGGTGGTGACAAACAGTGTGATGTGAGGTGGTGACAAACAGTGTGATGTGAGGTGGTGACTAACAGTGTGACGTGAGGTGGTGACAAACAGTGTGACGGGAGGTGGTGACTACAGTGTGACGTGTGGTTGTGACAAACAGTGTGACGTGAGGTTGTGACAAACAGTGTGACGTGAGGTGGAGACAAACAGTGTGACGTGTGGTTGTGACAAACAGTGTGACGTGAGGTGGTGACAAACAGTGTGACGTGTGGTTGTGACAAACAGTGTGGCGTGAGGTGGAGACAAACAGTGTGACGTGTGGTGGTGACAAACAGTGTGACGTGTGGTGGTGACAAACAGTGTGACGTGTGGTGGTGACAAACAGTGTGACAAGAGATGGTGACAAATAGTGTGACAAGAGATGGTGACAAATGTTACCTATCGTTCGTTACGGCTCGTGACCCTACAGCAGCCAAGCTTTAGTTACGTCTAGGGATACCACTGCTGCTCTCTTAAGCGGGTCACCAGTATAGCCCCATGAATGATAACAGGCACAGAATTAAAAGTATATCTCCCTTAGGACTGAAGAAATATACGTATGCTTTTTAATATATATATATATTTCATATACATCTCAATATTGTATATATGAACAGTGGGTCACTATTAAAGCAAACATCAAATATTGTCTCTCCCAGAATAAAAATCTACTACATGACACAACAACAAATAAACAGACTTATCTCCCACATGTTACTCTTCCTGGTCCCTCGAAGCTACTGAACTCTCGCTCTGTCGCTACCCAAATTCTCACCTCCCGTCTGCCTCATCCCAGGATGAGGGATGGAAACTAAGGACTTTTTAGTATTTAAAACTAATTGAACAACCACTTGTTCTCAAAACACATAAGACTGCAAATTACATATAATAGTTACTTACAAAATATATAAGTATAATGCCACCTGTTTAATTGCAGAAAATAAACAATTACCTAAACTAAATAAAAGTGACATCTGGAACTCCCAACTGAACAGGTCCAGCTTTCCCGAATTTAACAGGTATTAGACGTGTGCAAAGCAACCGCGCTCCTGTCTCCACTGACGCTGCCACACCACACGATAATTTACCAAAAACACAATGTGTGTACATATACAGGCAATGATATAATGGAACAAAAAAAGTTATTTTAAATTTATATACGTATTCTGCTAGGAGTACGTAACACTTCCACCTCCAAGAAAAAAAATGCAATAGATTGAAGATCAATGGCATTTTTTCAAAGTAAAAGGTATGACACTTGAGATTTATGGTATTAATTTCACCAAACATGTATAAGTAATAAGAACACATTTCTGGACAAAAATGAAAACACTCCAAATATAGTCTTACAGGAAACTCAGAAATTTCAGTCTTATGACTATGTTCTACATATGTGTCACTGGAGTATGCAAATTTATCTCTCCAAGGTACTATCTCATTTATTTCACTTTGTTTCAGATCATATTTCACACACCTATCAACATTATCATTATTAGCATGAATAGAATTGTTAATAAAGGTAGCTGCTTTCACACAGTTATCATGGCAATTTAGCTTTTCATTTGTTTCTACTATTTCTCTAAGATCAGTCCCATATTTCCATGTGATTCCTTTTCCACATGGTGAATTTTTCCAAGACAGACTCCATTTTCCATTTCTCCCTTTTTCTGGAGCTGAACTGCTAAATTGAAGCTGACTGGATGTTGAGTAGATTTGGGACTTCTCCTGGGTATGCTCTGACACAGACATCTGCTCTTCATCACTCTTGATCCTCTGTGGAACACATACTCTCGCCCAATGGATACTAAAATTAGAGAAATTAGCATTAAACCTCACAATTATGTATAAAACTTTCCCATTCATAGAACCTTCCGAAACACAAGACACCGACTTAGCAAACCTTTTACCTTCAAACCAAGAAATACAACCCAAGATAAGTGCAAAGACTACCTGATCGAACTGACTCAGATGATCCATAAGGAACACAGAAATCAATTGCCTCATAACTCTGTCATAACGATCAGTGAAAGAAAACAGGCATATGCCTAGGCACCATATCTCAATCATAACTCTCAAGACAAGTTCACACCTCTTGATGGTGAACTTGAACACAACACACACTTTCATCAACCGTCTAGTCTGCCAAAAGACTAAATAAAACATGCCGAAAACTTTACAACCCTCACCATCACTTCCCAAGTGATTTACGTCTGATGACAACCAATCAACCAAGAGGTTTAAGGGTCTTAACATCTTGAAGATGAACAGCAGACTACCTGGGAAACACCCAAGGACAATCTGAAACCCTTCACAATGATTAACACTAGGTAGGATAACCTTATCCCCCAACTTGAAATACACACCTGGAGCCTCAAACATCTGCTCCCCAGTATGATTTAATCCTTCACCCACAATATGACTCTGAAAATCAACTCCAATATGACTCTGAAAGTCAACACCACACTTAAGTGGAACATACACTTTTATCACTCGTGCATCAAAATAACCTGGATCTGAATATAGAGACACTGCTCTAGCATAACTCACCACTTCCTCAGAACTGGATGCACAACCTACTTGAGTAAACTCTCTCTGCTCAACCACAAGGCTTGACAAGGATGTCCCACAGTCCATTACTTCACAAGAAAATGGCTCCTGCAGAATAAAAGTAGATTTCAACATCCTACACACACTCTGACTCAATGTACCCAATGAGAAATACTTACTCCACATAGAATAAGAATCACAACTCCGCAACTTAGATCCAATTGCTACTTTACCACTCTTAATGATTTTACCAAAATTTCCTCCCATGACTTCTGGAGCTGCTTGGAGTACTGTCTGCTCACATCAATAATATCACTACCAAGCTGGGTCACATCCTCACAGACAACTGAAGAGGGAGGTTCAATGGGTCTCCATCTGCTCAACAGAAGCTGATCCTCTGGCTGCTTTCCCACACTCTCCAAAACTGGATCTACAGTACAGACTGTCTCCTTGCTTCTCTCTGAAATCTTAGGGTCAGTTCTACTCAATGCACTTAAATTAAGGGAATCTGAAACGAGCGGGCAAGTAACAGGTAGTTTGACCTCCTCCCCTATTATTTGACTAGGGTGAGGCGGGGCCTCTACAACGGACTTACTCTCGACAACTGATTCTAAACTTGGAGTGAGCGGGAATACTTCTGCCAACCCGACATCTTGTCCTAAACCATTCACTTGGCTGGAATACAGAGTCGTGGCTTTTAAGTTTCTCTCAACTCCTGGCACAACGTTCGTAGTGAGCGGGCAAGACAATGGTACATGGACATCCTTTCCCAATTTATTGGAATAAAGCAGAGTCATAGTATCAGGCTTACTCTCAACAACTAAATCGGCCACACAGGAATCTGGAACAACCACATCCCACTTCTCCACTGAAAGGGTACTGGTTACTGGAACAAATTCTTGAGTAACAACATCAGAACTGACAACTGGATTTATATTAGTACTGACATCAGCACAGGTAGAATGGACAAAACCATCTTCTACAACAGGTTCATTCATAGAACTAACTTCAGCACAGGCAGAATAAACATGGTCTGCAACTGGCTGTTTACACAAACGGGGATCAATCTCACCCACAACATGATTTATGGCCACATCATTACCCAATATAACATCCACACCTGGGATGGGCAACTGTGTACTAACACCCACAGTGCATAAACTTGGTGTAATGGTGGATCTGAAATTAATGTCTATTAGAGGGACAGTTTTACATCCTGCAACACTCTGAAGAACAACAAACTTTCCAGTATCTCTCTTTTCAACATCAGAAAGAATACTGGATGAAATTATGGTTTGGGAAGCACCTGTATCACGAAGAATAACCACTGGCTTCCACTTCCCATTAATACACAAAACTTCACCTGAAGACATATATGGTGAATACTGTTTCACCCAATTGGGGTTTACAGTTACATGTTTATTAGTAAGTTTATTTTGCACACCTCTGCAATAAATGAGACCAGTTGGTCGTAACTCAGGGTGCAATATAAAACATGAATTAATTCCATGGCCTTTTCTCTTACAATGGGAACAAGACCTTACAGTGGACACACCTGTGGAACCAACTGTAGGTTTAGAAATAACCTTATTATTATTTGACATTCCTGACAATGAAGTAGGAGGGTTAGGTTTTGTAAGAGAAGAGCTCATGGGAGTAACTGGAGCACTAGGACGGGATGGATTCTGATAAGGAGTTCGGTGAGCATTATAATTTACTCTACGACTAGACTTAGGTGAAGTGGCCGTAAACTGGGCCTTAGTCAACAACTCATGCTCATCCGCGAGCTTTGACAGCTCATAAATGTCTGTTACATTCTTTTGTTCTGCCATAAAAGTAGACAACTGGTCTGGGAGACATGACAATACTTCTTCCATTATAAGAAGATTCTTTAGAGCATCAAAGTCAGTGACTGAAAGTGACTTTAACCATCTGTTGCAAAAATTCGTCTTCTGACGAGTAAAATCTGCTATTGTCTGATCACTTATCCTCCTTAGGTTCCGAAACTTTTGCCTGTGTGCCTCTGGATTTAACTGATACGCATTTAAGATGCTTTTCTTTACAAATTCGTAATCAAAGCTATGAGCGTCAGGTAGGGATGTAAAAACCTCCTGACTACGCCCCTTAAATTGAGACTGCATAATGGCTACCCACTGATCCCTTGGCCAGTTCATACTGATGGCAATTTTATAAAAATGTGCAAAGAAAACCTCAGGATCCTCCTCATTGAACTTGGGTAACTCTATATACTTATTCATCCTGATGGGATTATTATCACTATTTATTGAAACATTACTAGTATTTCCATGCCCAGCTGCCATACGCTGTGATTCAAGCCTGAAGTTAGTGTCAGCCATTTGTTGTTGAATCTCTAATTGCCTAGTTTGTTCCTTGCCTTGTTGCTTCTTTGTGGCTTCTATTTGCAACTGTGCCTCAATTTCTAAACGCCTAGTCTCAAGCTCCCTCTGCTGAGCTTCAGCCTCTAATATTTGCTGTTGCTGTTGAGCTTCCATCTCTCTTTGACGAGCTTCAGCCTCTAATATTCTCTGTTCTTTTTGAGCTTCAAGCTTAGCATTGGCTATTTGCGCTTCTAACTCAAGACGCTTTAATGTCATCTGATCACTCGACTCCTCTCTTAACTCCTCTAGAATTTCTTCCTCTAACTCCCCATTCTCAACAAAATGTGTCACAATGAATTTCAATATTTGGGCTTTAACCATTCTATTGTTGGCTGTCAAATCCAAATGATTTGCCATTTGTATTAACTCAGTCTTTTTAAGGTTCTGAATCCCTTCAAAGTCTGGTTTAGCCACCAACGCTGCAACTTTCTCCTCCATCGTTACTAACACTTGGCACTTGATTCACAACAATAATTAAAAACAATGGCACTGCATTACACTTCACTGTAAAATTGTCACCACACTGAAAATTCGCTTGGCCTCACTGCACAAACAAAATATATAGGATGACTTACCTCAAAATCGTGAAACGTTGTTACTTGACACACAGGAAAGCTTGCTTGGCACATGGAATAGTTCTTAAGAAACACACAGACACTTAACACACTGGTACCTAGGAAGGCAAGGTTAGATTAGCATAGTTAAGGTTAAGTGGGAACAATATTTCCCGGCACAGGCCCCCATAACTCTTTGTTACCTATCGTTCGTTACGGCTCGTGACCCTACAGCAGCCAAGCTTTAGTTACGTCTAGGGATACCACTGCTGCTCTCTTAAGCGGGTCACCAGTATAACCCCATGAATGATAACAGGCACAGAATTAAAAGTATATCTCCCTTAGGACTGAAGAAATATACGTATGCTTTTTAATATATATATATATTTCATATACATCTCAATATTGTATATATGAACAGTGGGTCACTATTAAAGCAAACATCAAATATTGTCTCTCCCAGAATAAAAATCTACTACATGACACAACAACAAATAAACAGACTTATCTCCCACATGTTACTCTTCCTGGTCCCTCGAAGCTACTGAACTCTCGCTCTGTCGCTACCCAAATTCTCACCTCCCGTCTGCCTCATCCCAGGATGAGGGATGGAAACTAAGGACTTTTTAGTATTTAAAACTAATTGAACAACCACTTGTTCTCAAAACACATAAGACTGCAAATTACATATAATAGTTACTTACAAAATATATAAGTATAATGCCACCTGTTTAATTGCAGAAAATAAACAATTACCTAAACTAAATAAAAGTGACATCTGGAACTCCCAACTGAACAGGTCCAGCTTTCCCGAATTTAACAGGTATTAGACGTGTGCAAAGCAACCGCGCTCCTGTCTCCACTGACGCTGCCACACCACACGATAATTTACCAAAAACACAATGTGTGTACATATACAGGCAATGATATAATGGAACAAAAAAAGTTATTTTAAATTTATATACGTATTCTGCTAGGAGTACGTAACAACAAACAGTGTGACGTGAGGTGGTGATTAACAGTGTGACGTGAGGTAGTGTCTAATAGTATGACATGAGGAAGTGACTAACAGTGTAACGGGAGATAGTGTCTAACAATGTGACGGGAGGTAGTGTCTAACAGCGTGACATGAGGTAGTTTGTAACAGCGTGACATGTGTTTGTTTCTAACAGCGTGACATGTGGTAGTTTCTAACAGCGTGACATGTGGTAGTGTCTAACAGCGAGACATGAGGTAGTTTTTAACAGCGTGACGTGTGGTAGTGTCTAACGTTGTGTTGTACGTACCACTCAGTACGTGTTAATCAGTTTGAATATAGGAGTGAGATGTAGCTGTTTATTCTCCGCTAACTAGCCTTTGTACCTGTGGCGTTTCAGTTTAACTATTCTGACATTCACATTGCTGTATCGTGCCTTAAAGTTGTTGATGGAGGTGGCTTTTACAACTTCTTGTTCTAAATCATTCCACATGCTCACTACCCGTACTGGGAACGAATACTTCCTTACGTCCCTTCGGTTAATTTGCGCTTCCGTGTCCCACCTGTGTCCTCATGTATTGCTTTGTCTTAGTCTGAAGAGGCTGTTCTTATCCGCCTTATCTCTTCTCATCAGTATTTCTCAACCACACTGGCTGGACGGTGGAGAGACGGTCTCCCTTCATGCAGGTCGGTGTTCAATCCCCGACCGTCCAAGTTATTGGGCAGTATTTCTTCCATCCCGTCCCGTCGCAAATCCTTATCCTGATTCATTCCAATTGTTTCATAGTCGCAATGGCTTGCTTCTTTCGTCTGATAGTTCTCTTCCCATCCCTTCCCGTCAGTATCTTGTATGATGCGATTATATTGCCTCTGTTGTTTCTATACTCTAGAGTTATGAAATTTAGTTCCTTTAGCAAACTAAAGGAGCTTAATCCTCTTAGCTCTCATTATCATTTTCTGTGAAATCTTCTCATTGTTCCCTCAATGTGAGTACATGCTCTCCTACTGTCCATTGTCTCCTTACATAGTTATATGACAACTTTAGTTGTTCCTTCACTTCTACAGCAACGTCGTGTTCAAATGACCTCTCAGCTTCTCTCCTAACTCAGGTGGTGTGTTGATATCTGGTTCTCTTTAGTGTCTCTACATTGTTTTCTGTTCCTAGTTTTCTGTACTTTTAACAGGCTTCCTTTTCTCTCTTTTGTTTAGGTTCCTGTATTGTCAAATGAACCGGAGGCTTACTTGTCACATATCTCCTTCTTGATGGGAATGAACTGTTTCATTGCATCGGTACATTTCGGGGTAGAAATAGCCTAAGCTACTCTATCCCTTTGAGATGTATTTATTGCTTATCTCAATAAACATACTTGAACTTGAACTTGATTTCTCAAGAGTGAGTTCCATCATCTCATTTGCTGTCTTCCCTCCCATTAATCTTTCCCACTGGTCTTCCTGCAACACGTCCCTAGTGCTGTTGAAGTCCCCGTCTCTAAAATCTCTCCTCGTTTTCAACGGGGCACGTTGAGTACCCAAATCCTTCAGCGCCACTATGTATTAAAGCAAGACAATGCTTGAATACATAAATACATAGCACCTGGTGCAGTGACCTTACCACCTGTTCTTTCATTGCTCTGATTAGTTCTTGTTTGGTAAAGGTCAACTTACATTCTTCATTTTCAGCCACGCACACATGAATGGCTGTCAACCTCTTCTGGTTTAATTATTCTTGCGGACTACTGCCGGAAGTTGACATGAAACTGCACTTTCTGCAAATTGGACAGCAGGGCTCAGTGTCTTTCAATGGTTGGATACAAGCCTATTGGTACTGGTGCTCTTACTACTGGTGTTGTTGATACTGGTGCTGTTGGTACTGGTGCTGTTGGTACTGGTGCTGTTGGTACCGGTGCTGTTGGTGCTGGTGCTGTTAGTACTGGTGCTGTTGGTGCTGGTGCTGTTGGCGCTGGTGTTATTGGTACTGGTGCTGTTGGTGCTGTTGGTACTGGTGCTGTTGGTACTGGTGCTGTTGGTACTGGTGCTGTTGGTGCTGTTGGTACTGGTGCTGTTGGTACTGGTGCTGTTGGTACTGGTGCTGTTGGTGCTGGTGCTGTTGGTACTGGTGTTGTTGGTACTGGTGTTGTTGGTACTGGTGTTGTTGGTGCTGGTATTGTTGGTGCTGGTGTTGTTGGTGCTGGTGTTGTTGGTGCTGGTGTTGTTGGTGCTGGTGCTGTTGGTACTGGTGCTGTTGGTACTGGTGCTGTTGGTACTGGTGCTGTTGGTACTGGTGCTGTTGGTGCTGGTGCTGTTGGTACTGGTGCTGTTGGTACTGGTGCTGTTGGTACTGGTGCTGTTGGTACTGGTGCTGTTGGTGCTGGTGCTGTTGGTGCTGGTGTTGTTGGTGCTGGTGTTGATGGTACTGGTGTTGTTGGTGCTGGTGTTGTTGGTGCTGGTGTTGTTGGTGCTGGTGTTGTTGGTGCTGGTGTTGTTGGTGCTGGTGTTGTTGGTGCTGGTGTTGTTGGTGCTGGTGTTGTTGGTACTGGTGTTGTTGGTGCTGGTGTTGTTGGTGCTGGTGTTGTTGGTACTGGTGTTGTTGGTGCTGGTGTTGTTGGTGCTGGTGTTGTTGGTACTGGTGTTGTTGGTGCTGGTGTTGTTGGTGCTGGTGTTGTTGGTGCTGGTGTTGTTGGTGCTGGTGTTGTTGGTGCTGGTGTTGTTGGTACTGGTGTTGTTGGTGCTGGTGTTGTTGGTGCTGGTGTTGTTGGTGCTGGTGTTGTTGGTGCTGGTGTTGTTGGTGCTGGTGTTGTTGGTGCTGGTGTTGTTGGTGCTGGTGTTGTTGGTACTGGTGTTGTTGGTGCTGGTGTTGTTGGTGCTGGTGTTGTTGGTGCTGGTGTTGTTGGTGCTGGTGTTGTTGGTGCTGGTGTTGTTGGTACTGGTGTTGTTGGTGCTGGTGTTGTTGGTGCTGGTGTTGTTGGTGCTGGTGTTGTTGGTGCTGGTGTTGTTGGTGCTGGTGTTGTTGGTACTGGTGTTGTTGGTGCTGGTGCTGTTGGTACTGGTGCTGTTGGTGCTGGTGCTGTTGATACTGGTGTTGTTGGTACTGGTGCTGTTGGTGCTGGTGTTGTTGGTGCTGGTGTTGTTGGTACTGGTGTTGTTGGTGCTGGTCTTGTTGGTGCTGGTGTTGTTGGTGCTGGTGTTGTTGGTACTGGTGCTGTTGGTACTGGTGCTGTTGGTACTGGTGCTATTGGTACTGGTGTTGTTGGTGCTGGGGATGTTGGTGCTGGTGTTGTTGGTGCTGGTGCTGTTGGTACTGGTGCTGTTGGTACTGGTGCTGTTGGTACCGGTGCTGTTGGTACTGGTGCTGTTGGTGCTGGTGCTGTTGGTGCTGGTGCTGTTGGCGCTGGTGTTATTGGTACTGGTGCTGTTGGTGCTGGTGCTGTTGGTACTGGTGCTGTTGGTACTGGTGCTGTTGGTACTGGTGTTGTTGGTGCTGGTGCTGTTGGTACTGGTGTTGTTGGTGCTGGTGTTATTGGTGCTGGTGCTGTTGGTACTGGTGCTGTTGGTGCTGGTGTTGTTGGTGCTGGTGCTGTTGGTACTGGTGCTGTTGGTACTGGTGCTGTTGGTGCTGGTGTTGTTGGTGCTGGTGTTGTTGGTGCTGGTGTTATTGGTACTGGTGCTGTTGGTACTGGTGCTGTTGGTGCTGGAGTTGTTGGTACTGGTGATGTTGGTACTGGTGCTGTTGGTACTGGTGCTGTTGGTGCTGGTGTTATTGGTGCTGGTGCTGTTGGTACTGGTGCTGTTGGTGCTGGTGTTGTTGGTGCTGGTGTTGTTGGTACTGGTGCTGTTGGTACTGGTGCTGTTGGTACTGGTGCTGTTGGTGCTGGTGTTGTTGGTGCTGGTGTTGTTGGTACTGGTGCTGTTCGAACTGGTGCTCTTGGTGCTGGTGATGTTGGCACTGGTGCTGTTGGTACTGGTGCTGTTGGTGCTGGTGCTGTTGGTGCTGGTGTTGTTGGTGCTGGTGCTGTTGGTGCTGGTGCTGTTGGTACTGGTGCTGTCGGTGCTGGTGTTGTTGGTGCTGGTGCTGTTGGTACTGGTGTTATTGGTACTGGTGTTGTTGGTGCTGGTGCTGTTGGTGCTGGTGCTGTTGGTGCTGGTGCTGTTGGTACTGGTGCTGTTGGTTCTGGTGCTGTTGGTACCGGTGCTGTTGGTGCTGGTGATGCTGGTGCTGTTGGTACTGGTGCTGTTGGTGCTGGTGCTGTTGGTGCGGGTGCTGTTGGTGCTGGTGCTCTTGGTACTGGGGTTGTTGGTACTGGTGTTGTTGGTGCTGGTGCTGTTGGTGCTGGTGTTGTTGGTGCTGGTGCTGTTGGTGCTGGTGCTGTTGGTACTGGTGCTGTTGGTGCTGGTGCTGTTGGTGCTGGTGCTGTTGGTGCTGGTGCTGTTAGTGCTGGTGCTGTTGGTACTGGTGCTGTTGGTGCTGGTGCTGTTGGTACCGGTGTTGTTGGTGCTGGTGATGCTGGTGCTGTTGGTACTGGTGCTGTTGGTGCTGGTGCTGTTGGTGCTGGTGCTGTTGGTGCTGGTGCTGTTGGTACCGGTGCTGTTGGTGCTGGTGATGCTGGTGCTGTTGGTACTGGTGCTGTTGGTGCGGGTGCTGTTGGTACTGGTGCTGTTGGTGCTGGTGCTGTTGGTACCGGTGCTGTTGGTGCTGGTGATGCTGGTGCTGTTGGTACTGGTGCTGTTGGTGCGGGTGCTGTTGGTGCGGGTACTGTTGGTGCTGGTGATGCTGGTGCTGTTGGTGCTGGTGCTGTTGGTGCGGGTGTTGTTGGTGCTGGTGCTGTTGGTGCGGGTGTTGTTGGTGCGGGTGTTGTTGGTGCTAGTGCTGTTGGTGCTGGTGCTGTTGGTACTGGTGTTGTTGGTACTGGTGTTGTTGGTGCTGGTGGTGTTGGTGCTGGTGCTGTTGGTACTGGTGCTGATGGTGCGGGTGCTGTTGGTACTGGTGCTTTTGGTACTGGTGTTGTTGGTGCTGGTGCTGTTGGTGCTGGTGCTGTTGGTGCTGGTGTTGTTGGTGCTGGTGTTGTTGGTGCGGGTGTTGTTGGTGCTGGTGCTGTTGGTACTGGTGCTGTTGGTGCTGGTGCTGTTGGTGCTGGTGCTGTTGGTACTGGTGCTGTTGGTGCGGGTGCTGTTGGTACTGGTGCTGTTGGTGCTGGTGCTGTTGGTACCGGTGCTGTTGGTGCTGGTGATGCTGGTGCTGTTGGTACTGGTGTTGTTGGTACTGGTGCTGTTGGTACTGGTGCTGTTGGTGCTCGTGTTGTTGGTGCTGGTGCTGTTAGTACTGGTGCTGTTGGTGCTGGTGTTGTTGGTGCTGGTGTTGTTGGTGCTGGTGCTGTTGGTACTGGTGCTGTTGGTGCTGGTGTTGTTGGTGCTGGTGCTGTTGGTGCTCGTGTTGTTGGTGCTGGTGCTGTTGGTACTGGTGCTGATGGTGCTGGTGTTGTTGGTGCTGGTGTTGTTGGTACTGGTGTTGTTGGTGCTGGTGCTGTTGGTGCTGGTGCTGTTGGTGCTGGTGCTGTTGGTGCTGGTGTTGTTGGTATTGGTGCTGTTGGTACTGGTGCTGTTGGTGCTGGTGTTGTTGGTACTGGTGCTGTTGGTACTGGTGCTGTTGGTGCTGGTGTTGTTGGTGCTGGTGCTGTTGGTGCTGGTGTTGTTGGTACTGGTGCTGTTGGTACTGGTGCTGTTGGTGCTGGTGCTGGTGCTGTTGGTGCTGGTGCTGTTGGTGTTGGTACTGTTGGTGCTGGTGCTGTTGGTGCTGTTGGTGCTGGTGCTGTTATTACTGGTGTTGTTGGTGCTGGTGCTGTTGGTACTGGTGCTGTTGGTACTAGTGCTGTTGGTGCTGGTGTTGTTATTAGTGGTGCTGTTGGTACTGGTGATGTTGGTACTGGTGCTGTTGGTGCTGGTGCTGTTATTACTGGTTCTGTTGGTACTGGTGCTGTTGGTACTGGTGCTGTTGGTGCTGGTGGTGTTGGTACTTGTGCTGTTATTACTGGTGTTGTTCGTGCTGGTGCTGTTGGTACTGGTGCTGTTATTACTGGTGCTGTTGGTACTGGTGCTGTTGGTGCTGGTGCTGTTGGTACTGGTGCTGTTATTTCTGGTGTTGTTGGTGCTGGTGCTGTTGGTACTGGTGCTGTTGGTGCTCGTGTTGTTGGTGCTGGTGCTGTTAGTACTGGTGCTGTTGGTGCTGGTGTTGTTGGTGCTGGTGTTGTTGGTGCTGGTGCTGTTGGTACTGGTGCTGTTGGTGCTGGTGTTGTTGGTGCTGGTGCTGTTGGTGCTCGTGTTGTTGGTGCTGGTGCTGTTGGTACTGGTGCTGATGGTGCTGGTGTTGTTGGTGCTGGTGTTGTTGGTACTGGTGTTGTTGGTGCTGGTGCTGTTGGTGCTGGTGCTGTTGGTGCTGGTGCTGTTGGTGCTGGTGTTGTTGGTACTGGTGCTGTTGGTACTGGTGCTGTTGGTGCTGGTGTTGTTGGTACTGGTGCTGTTGGTACTGGTGCTGTTGGTGCTGGTGTTGTTGGTGCTGGTGCTGTTGGTGCTGGTGTTGTTGGTACTGGTGCTGTTGGTACTGGTGCTGTTGGTGCTGGTGCTGGTGCTGTTGGTGCTGGTGCTGTTGGTGTTGGTACTGTTGGTGCTGGTGCTGTTGGTGCTGTTGGTGCTGGTGCTGTTATTACTGGTGTTGTTGGTGCTGGTGCTGTTGGTACTGGTGCTGTTGGTACTAGTGCTGTTGGTGCTGGTGTTGTTATTAGTGGTGCTGTTGGTACTGGTGATGTTGGTACTGGTGCTGTTGGTGCTGGTGCTGTTATTACTGGTTCTGTTGGTACTGGTGCTGTTGGTACTGGTGCTGTTGGTGCTGGTGGTGTTGGTACTTGTGCTGTTATTACTGGTGTTGTTCGTGCTGGTGCTGTTGGTACTGGTGCTGTTATTACTGGTGCTGTTGGTACTGGTGCTGTTGGTGCTGGTGCCGTTGGTACTGGTGCTGTTATTTCTGGTGTTGTTGGTGCTGGTGCTGTTGGTACTGGTGTTGTTGGTACTGGTGCTGTTGGTACTGGTGCTGTTATTACTGGTGTTGTTGGTGCTGGTGCTCTTGGTACTGGTGCTGTTGGTACTGGTGCTGTTGGTGCTGTTGCTGTTATTACTGGTGTTGTTGGTGCTGGTGCTGTTGGTGCTGGTGCTGTTATTACTGGTTCTGTTGGTACTGGTGCTGTTGGTACTGGTGCTGTTGGTGCTGGTGCTGTTATTACTGGTGTTGTTGGTGCTGGTGTTGTTGGTGCTGGTGCTGTTGGTACTGGTGCTGTTGGTACTGGTGCTGTTGGTACTAGTGCTGTTGGTGCTGGTGCTGTTGGTACTTGTGCTGTTGGTGCTGGTGCTGTTGGTGCTGGTGTTGTTATTACTGGTGTTGTTGGTGCTGGTGCTGTTGGTACTGGTGCTGTTATTACTGGTGTTGTTGGTGCTGGTGCTGTTGGTACTGGTGCTGTTGGTGCTGGTGCTGTTGGTACTTGTGCTGTTGGTGCTGGTGCTGTTGGTGCTGGTGCTGTTGGTGCTGGTGCTGTTGGTACTGGTGCTGTTGGTGCTGGTGATGTTGGTGCTGTTGGTGTTGGTGCTGGTGATGTTGGTACTGGTGCTGTTGGTACTGGTGCTGTTGGTGCTGGTGCTGTTGATACTGGTGCTGTTGGTACTTGTGCTGTTGGTGCTGGTGCTGTTGGTACTGGTGCTGTTGGTACTGGTGCTGTTGGTGCTGGTGATGTTGGTACTGGTGCTGTTGGTACTGGTGCTGTTGGTGCTGGTGCTGTTGATACTGGTGCTGTTGGTACTTGTGCTGTTGGTACTGGTGCTGTTGGTGCTGGTGCTGTTGGTGCTGGTGTGGTTGGTGCTGGTGCTGTTGGTACTGGTGTTGGTGCTGTTGGTACTGGTGTTGGTGCTGTTGGTACTGGTGTTGGTGCTTGTGTTGGTACTGGTGCTGTTGGTACTGGTGCTGTTGGTACTGGTGCTGTTGGTACTGGTGCTGTTGGTACTGGTGCTGTTAGTACTGGTGTTGGTACTGGTGTTGGTGCTGGTGGTACTGGTGTTGGTGCTGGTGGTACTGGTGTTGATGCTGTTGGTATTGGTGCTGGTGCTGTTGGTACTGGTGCTGGTGGTACTGGTGTTGGTGCTGGTGGTACTGGTGTTGGTGCTGTTGGTATTGGTGCTGGTGGTACTGGTGTTGGTGCTGGTGGTACTGGTGTTGGTGCTGGTGGTACTGGTGTTGGTGCTGCTGGTACTGGTGCTGGTGGTACTGGTGTTGGTGCTGTTGGTACTGGTGTTGGTGCTGGTGGTACTGGTGTTGGTGGTACTGGTGTTGGTACTGGTGTTGGTGCTGGTGGTACTGGTGCTGGTGGTACTGGTGCTGGTGGTACTGCTGTTGGTGGTGTTGGTACTGGTGTTGGTGCTGTTGGTGCCGGTGGTACTGGTGTTGGTGCTGTTGGTACTGGTGTTGGTGCTGTTGGTACTGGTGCTGGTGGTACTGGTGTTGGTGCTGGTGGTACTGGTGTTGTTGCTGTTGGTACTGGTGCTGGTGGTACTGGTGTTGGTGCTGTTGGTACTGGTGCTGGTGGTACTGGTGTTGGTGTTGGTGGTACTGGTGTTGGTGTTGGTGGTACTGGTGTTGGTGCTGTTGGTACTGGTGTTGGTGCTGGTGGTACTGGTGTTGGTGCTGTTGGTACTGGTGCTGGTAGTACTGGTGTTGGTGCTGGTGGTCCTGGTGTTGGTGCTGGTGGTACTGATGTTGGTACTGGTGTTGGTGCTGGTGGTACTGGTGTTGGAACTGGTGTTGGTGCTGGTGGTACTGGTGTTGGTGGTACTGGTGTTGGTGGTACTGCTGTTGGTGCTGTTGATAATGGTGTTGGTGCTGGTGGTACTGGTGTTGGTGCTGTTGGTACTGGTGTTTGTGTTGTTGGTACTGGTGTTGGTGCTGTTGGTACTGGTGTTGGTGCTGTTGGTACTGGTGTTGGTGCTGTTGGTACTGGTGTTGGTATTGGTGTTGGTGGTACTGCTGTTGGTGCTGTTGGTACTGGTGTTGGTGCTGGTGGTACTGGTGTTGGTGCTGTTGGTGCTGGTGTTGGTGCTGTTGATACTGGTGTTGGTGCTGTTGGTACCGGTGTTGGTGCTGTTGGTGCTGTTGATACTGGTGTTGGTGCTGTTGGTACTGGTGTTGGTGCTGTTGGTGCTGGTGTTGGTGCTGTTGGTACTGGTATTGGTGCTGTTGGTACTGGTGTTGGTGCTGTTGGTACTGGTGTTGGTGATGTTGGTACTGGTGTTGGTGCTGTTGGTACTGGTATCCGTGCTGTTGGTACTGGTGTTGGTGCTGTTGGTACTGGTGTTGGTGGTACTGGTGTTGGTACTGGTGTTGGTACTGGTGTTGGTACTGGTGTTGGTACTGGTGTTGGTGCTGTTGGTACTGGTGTTGGTGCTGTTGGTACTGGTGTTGGTGCTGTTGGTACTGGTGTTGGTGCTGTTGGTACTGGTGTTGGTACTGGTGTTGGTGCTGGTGTTGGTACTGGTGCTGTTGGTACTGGTGCTGTTGGTACTGGTGTTGATGGTACTGGTGTTGGTGGTACTGGTGTTGGTACTGGTGTTGGTACTGGTGTTGGTGGTTCTGGTGTTGGTGCTGTTGGTACTGGTGTTGGTACTGGTGTTGGTACTGGTGTTGGTGCTGTTGGTACTGGTGCTGGTGGTACTGGTGTTGGTGCTGGTGGTACTGGTGTTGTTGCTGTTGGTACTGGTGCTGGTGGTACTGGTGTTGGTGCTGTTGGTACTGGTGCTGGTGGTACTGGTGTTGGTGTTGGTGGTACTGGTGTTGGTGTTAGTGGTACTGGTGTTGGTGCTGTTGGTACTGGTGCTGGTGGTACTGGTGTTGGTGTTGGTGGTACTGGTGTTGGTGCTGTTGGTACTGATGTTGGTACTGGTGTTGGTGTTGGTGGTACTGGTGTTGGTGTTGGTGTTGGTGGTACTGGTGTTGGTGCTGTTGGTACAGGTGTTGGTGCTGGTGGTACTGGTGTTGGTGCTGTTGGTACTGGTGCTGGTGGTACTGTTGTTGGTGCTGTGGTCCTGGTGTTGGTGCTGGTGGTACTGATGTTGGTACTGGTGTTGGTGCTGGTGGAACTGGTGTTGGTACTGGTGTTGGTGCTGGTGGTACTGGTGTTGGTGGTACTGGTGTTGGTGGTGGTTTTACTGGTGTTGGTGCTGTTGGTACTGGTGTTGGTGCTGTTGGTACTGGTGTTGGTGCTGTTGGTACTGGTGTTGGTGCTGTTGGTGCTGTTGGTACTGGTGTTGGTACTGATGTTGGTGGTACTGGTGTTGGTGCTGTTGGTGCTGGTGTTGGTGCTGTTGATACTGGTGTTGGTGCTGTTGGTACCGGTGTTGGTGCTGTTGGTGCTGGTGTTGGTGCTGTTGATACTGGTGTTGGTGCTGTTGGTGCTGGTGCTGGTGCTGTTGGTGCTCGTGTTGTTGGTGCTGGTGCTGTTGGTACTGGTGCTGATGGTGCTGGTGTTGTTGGTGCTGGTGTTGTTGGTACTGGTGATCTTGGTACTGGTGCTGTTGGTGCTGGTGTTGTTGGTACTGGTGCTGTTGGTACTGGTGCTGTTGGTGCTGGTGTTGTTGGTACTGGTGCTGTTGGTACTGGTGCTGTTGGTGCTGGTGTTGTTGGTGCGGGTGTTGTTGGTGCGGGTGTTGTTGGTGCTGGTGTTGTTGGTGCTGGTGCTGTTGGTAATGGTGTTGTTGGTACTGGTGCTGTTGGTACTGGTGCTGTTGGTGCTGGTGTTGTTGGTGCTGGTGCTGTTGGTGCTGGTGTTGTTGGTACTGGTGCTGTTGGTACTGGTGCTGTTGGTGCTGGTGCTGGTGCTGTTGGTGCTGGTGCTGTTGGTGTTGGTACTGTTGGTGCTGGTGCTGTTGGTGCTGGTGCTGTTGGTGCTGGTGCTGTTATTACTGGTGTTGTTGGTGCTGGTGCTGTTGGTACTGGTGCTGTTGGTACTAGTGCTGTTGGTGCTGGTGTTGTTATTACTGGTGCTGTTGGTACTGGTGATGTTGGTACTGGTGCTGTTGGTGCTGGTGCTGTTATTACTGGTTCTGTTGGTACTGGTGCTGTTGGTACTGGTGCTGTTGGTGCTGGTGGTGTTGGTACTTGTGCTGTTATTACTGGTGTTGTTGGTGCTGGTGCTGTTGGTACTGGTGCTGTTATTACTGGTGCTGTTGGTACTGGTGCTGTTGGTGCTGTTGGTACTGGTGCTGTTATTACTGGTGTTGTTGGTGCTGGTGCTGTTGGTACTGGTGTTGTTGGTACTGGTGCTGTTGGTACTGGTGCTGTTATTACTGGTGTTGTTGGTGCTGGTGCTGTTGGTACTGGTGCTGTTGATACTGGTGCTGTTGGTGCTGTTGCTGTTATTACTGGTGTTGTTGGTGCTGGTGCTGTTGGTGCTGGTGCTGTTATTACTGGTTCTGTTGGTACTGGTGCTGTTGGTGCTGGTGCTGTTGGTGCTGGTGCTGTTATTACTGGTTCTGTTGGTACTGGTGCTGTTGGTGCTGGTGCTGTTGGTACTGGTGCTGTTGGTGCTGGTGCTGTTGGTGCTGGTGCTGTTGGTACTGGTGCTGTTGGTGCTGGTGCTGTTATTACTGGTGTTGTTGGTGCTGGTGTTGTTGGTGCTGGTGCTGTTGGTGCTGGTGCTGTTGGTGCTGGTGCTGTTGGTGCTGGTGACGTTGGTGTTGGTGCTGGTGCTGTTGGTGCTGGTGTTGTTGGTACTGGTGCTGTTGGTACTGGTGCTGTTGGTGCTGGTGATGTTGGTGCTGTTGGTGTTGGTGCTGGTGATGTTGGTACTGGTGCTGTTGGTACTGGTGCTGTTGGTGCTGGTGCTGTTGATACTGGTGCTGTTGGTACTTGTGCTGTTGGTGCTGGTGCTGTTGGTACTGGTGCTGTTGGTACTGGTGCTGTTGGTGCTGGTGATGTTGGTACTGGTGCTGTTGGTACTGGTGCTGTTGGTGCTGGTGCTGTTGATACTGGTGCTGTTGGTACTTGTGCTGTTGGTACTGTTGCTGTTGGTGCTGGTGCTGTTGGTGCTGGTGTGGTTGGTGCTGGTGCTGTTGGTACTGGTGTTGGTGCTGTTGGTACTGGTGTTGGTGCTGTTGGTACTGGTGTTGGTGCTTGTGTTGGTACTGGTGCTGTTGGTACTGGTGCTGTTGGTACTGGTGCTGTTGGTACTAGTGCTGTTGGTACTGGTGTTGGTGGTACTGGTGTTGGTACTGGTGTTGGTACTGGTGTTGGTGCTGGTGGTACTGGTGTTGGTGCTGGTGGTACTGGTGTTGGTGCTGTTGGTATTGGTGCTGGTGCTGTTGGTACTGGTGCTGGTGGTACTGGTGTTGGTGCTGGTGGTACTGGTGTTGGTGCTGTTGGTATTGGTGCTGGTGGTACTGGTGTTGGTGCTGGTGGTACTGGTGTTGGTGCTGGTGGTACCGGTGTTGGTGCTGCTGGTACTGGTGCTGGTGGTACTGGTGTTGGTGCTGTTGGTACTGGTGTTGGTGCTGGTGGTACTGGTGTTGGTGGTACTGGTGTTGGTACTGGTGTTGGTGCTGGTGGTACTGGTGCTGGTGGTACTGGTGCTGGTGGTACTGCTGTTGGTGGTGTTGGTACTGGTGTTGGTGCTGTTGGTGCCGGTGGTACTGGTGTTGGTGCTGTTGGTACTGGTGTTGGTGCTGTTGGTACTGGTGTTGGTGCTGTTGGTACTGGTGCTGGTGGTACTGGTGTTGGTGCTGGTGGTACCGGTGTTGTTGCTGTTGGTACTGGTGCTGGTGGTACTGATGTTGGTGCTGTTGGTACTGGTGCTGGTGGTACTGGTGTTGGTGTTGGTGGTTCTGGTGTTGGTGTTGGTGGTACTGGTGTTGGTGCTGTTGGTACTGGTGTTGGTGCTGGTGGTACTGGTGTTGGTGCTGTTGGTACTGGTGCTGGTAGTACTGGTGTTGGTGCTGGTGGTCCTGGTGTAGGTGCTGGTGGTACTGATGTTGGTACTGGTGTTGGTGCTGGTGGTACTGGTGTTGGTACTGGTGTTGGTGCTGGTGGTACTGGTGTTGGTGGTACTGGTGTTGGTGGTACTGCTGTTGGTGCTGTTGATAATGGTGTTGGTGCTGGTGGTACTGGTGTTGGTGCTGTTGGTACTGGTGTTGGTGTTGTTGGTACTGGTGTAGGTGCTGTTGGTACTGGTGTTGGTGCTGTTGGTACTGGTGTTGGTGCAGTTGGTACTGGTGTTGGTGCTGTTGGTACTGGTGTTGGTACTGGTGTTGGTGGTACTGGTGTTGGTGCTGTTGGTACTGGTGTTGGTGCTGGTGGTACTGGTGTTGGTGCTGTTGGTGCTGGTGTTGGTGCTGTTGATACTGGTGTTGGTGCTGTTGGTACCGGTGTTGGTGCTGTTGGTGCGGTTGATACTGGTGTTGGTGCTGTTGGTACTGGTGTTGGTGCTGTTGGTGCTGGTGTTGGTGCTGTTGGTACTGGTATTGGTGCTGTTGGTACTGGTGTTGGTGCTGTTGGTACTGGTGTTGGTGATGTTGGTACTGGTGTTGGTGCTGTTGGTACTGGTATTCGTGCTGTTGGTACTGGTGTTGGTGCTGTTGGTACTGGTGTTGGTGGTACTGGTGTTGGTACTGTTGGTACTGGTGTTGGTGCTGTTGGTACTGGTTTAGGTGCTGTTGGTACTGGTATTCGTGCTGTTGGTACTGGTGTTGGTACTGGTGTTGGTGCTATTGGTACTGGTGTTGGTGGTACTGGTGTTGGTACTGGTGTTGGTGCTGGTGGTACTGGTGTTGGTACTGGTGTTGGTGCTGTTGGTACTGGTGTTGGTGCTGTTGGTACTGGTGTTGGTGCTGTTGGTACTGGTGTTGGTGGTACTGGTGTTGGTGGTACTGGTGTTGGTACTGGTGTTGGTACTGGTGTTGGTACTGGTGTTGGTACTGGTGTTGGTGGTTCTGGTGTTGGTGCTGGTGGTACTGGTGTTGGTGCTGTTGGTACTGGTGTTGGTGCTGTTGGTACTGGTATTCGTGCTGTTGTTACTGGTGTTGGTGCTGTTGGTACTGGTATTCCTGCTGGTGGTACTGGTGTTGATACTGGTGTTGGTGCTGTTGGTACTGGTATTCGTGCTGTTGGTACTGGTGTTGGTACTGGTGTTGGTGCTGTTGGTACTGGTGTTGGTGCTTTTGGTACTGGTGTTGGTGCTGTTGGTACTGGTGTTGGTGCTGTTGGTACTGGTGTTGGTGCTGTTGGTATTGGTATTCGTGCTGTTGGTACTGGTGTTGGTACTGGTGTTGGTGCTGTTGGTACTGGTGTTGGTGCTGTTGGTACTGGTGTTGGTGCTGTTGGTACTGGTGTTGGTGCTGTTGGTACTGGTGTTGGTGCTGTTGGTACTGGTATTCGTGCTGTTGGTACTGGTGTTGGTACTGGTGTTGGTGCTGTTGGTACTGGTGTTGGTGCTGTTGGTACTGGTGTTGGTGCTGTTGGTACTGGTGTTGGTGCTGTTGGTACTGGTATTCGTGCTGTTGGTACTGGTGTTGGTGCTGTTGGTGCTGGTGTTGGTGCTGGTGTTGGTGCTGCTGGTACTGGTATTCGTGCTGTTGGTACTGGTGTTGGTTCTGGTGTTGGTGCTGTTGGTACTGGTGTTGGTGCTGTTGGTACTGGTGTTGCTGCTGGTGGTACTGGTGTTGGTGCTGTTGGTACTGGTGTTGGTGCTGTTGGTACTGGTATTCGTGCTGTTGGTACTGGTGTTGGTGCTGTTGGTACTGGTATTCGTGCTGTTGGTACTGGTGTTGGTACTGGTGTTGGTACTGGTGTTGGTGCTGTTGGTACTGGTGTTGGTGCTGTTGGTACTGGTGTTGGTGTTGGTACTGGTATTCGTGCTGTTGGTACTGGTGTTGGTGCTGGTGTTGGTGCTGGTGTTGGTGCTGTTGGTACTGGTGTTGGTGCTGGTGGTACTAGTGTTGGTGCTGGTGGTACTGGTGTTGGTGCTGTTGGTACTGGTGTTGGTGCTGGTGGTACTGGTGTTGTTGCTGTTGGTACTGGTGTTGGTGCTGTTGGTACTGGTGTTGGTACTGGTGTTGGTACTGGTGTTGGTGCTGTTGGTACTGGTGTTGGTGCTGTTGGTGCTGGTGTTGGTACTGGTGTTGGTACTGGTGTTGGTGCTGTTGGTGGTACTGGTGTTGGTACTGGTGTTGGTGCTGGTGGTACTGGTGTTGGTACTGGTGGTACTGGTGTTGGTACTGGTGGTACTGGTGTTGGTGCTGTTGGTACTGGTGTTGGTGCTGTTGGTACTGGTGTTGGTACTGGTGTTGGTGCTGGTGGTACTGGTATTCGTGCTGTTGGTACTGGTGTTGGTGCTGTTGGTACTGGTGCTGGTGGTACTGGTGTTGGTGCTGTTGGTACTGGTATTCGTGCTGTTGGTACTGGTGCTGGCATACCCAATATGGGTTTAATCTATGTTCACATTATGGCAAGACTCTAACACCGTGCTTTATAGTCGTATTGGCTTGATAGTTTATCCTGATAGCATCCCTTCCATCTCTCACCCCCCCCCCCAGTATCTTTCTCTGGAGTTTGTTTACAGTTTGACTCCACTCAAACCATCCTGCATCCTCCACCTCTCTAGAAGCTCCTCTTACTTCAGTTATCATTGGTCTCATCAGAGTTCTTCTTTCTGGTTTTCTGAAGATATTCAGTCTGAGGTTTTGCTCTTTACCTTCCTCAATATAAACAATAAATATTATGTGTTGTGTTTCCAGGGATGATGGCTGGAGTAGGTATGTTAGCAGCAGCTGTAGTGTCATCCTGGAGATTGGTCTCATGATCAAATCCTCAGGTGCCGTGCATGTCGTAAATCCTTATCAAGATCCTCTTGGTACATATATATTACACCCTGATTTTTGTAGATTCACCCTTTGCTGCCCACGTACAATAGGAGTGTTCTGTTTCGTGCTTGCAATAGAATAGTGGACACTCGTGGTTACTGGGAAAGTCTCCCTCTTCGCCTGACGTTTGAGCACATCTGAGAATAGCGTTAGATCAAGGGAACCTCCTCGAATTTTTGTTGGGTCCCATATATTGAGAAGTGTAATCTCAGGGAATTATTGCAGAACTTCAGATAAATGACTCTCAACATTAGGCCACCCAGTCGCACCTAAATCTTGATGATGAACATTAAAATTCCCGGTAATACTTATATTTTCGTGCGTTGCCAAGGCAATCACTGCCTCTACCTCTAGTTTACGTCGAGGGGGGCTCGTATACTCTATATATATGGAGCTCAATAACAGCCATATTCATTGCTATTGCTAATACTTCTACTCCATCCCCACGCGAAATTGGGTCTATTTCCCTTACTAGATAAGGAATTTCTGGAGAAGATCATTAATCGTCGTTAACTCCGCTGTTCATATGGTACATATCCTACATCCGAAGGATTTCCTAATCCTAAATCCTAATAATTTCCTATGCTAATCTAAAGGATTTCGTGGCTGGAAAAGGAGATTTTTGCACAACGATGGTACCCACTTTTCTACTCAATGCAGCTTTCTAGAGGGTGTGGTTTTTATTTCCCAGACCTTGTATGTTACACTTCAGTATCCGTAATGGCCAGACAACGGTTTCTGTTGGTGTTGTCTGTTCTAGTAGAACTCCTCTTTGGAATTTACTCTATGTTCTTCACATCTCAGGTAGTGTTGCTGTAAATCAGATTGCAGCGAGTGCTCATGTTCGTCTCTTGTGTTGTTGGAATCAGTGTATTTCTGTCATCCAGTATTTCAGTGTTGGTGTTGTTACTTACAAGACTTTATTGGTTGTTTATGTCCTTCTCTTGTATTGTAAGATTCCATTGATGACGAGTTTCCTGTGATTCCTGCTGTTGTGTGTGTGTGTGGTTCTTGGCAGTCTGGTATCTCAATTACCTGGTTGTTGCCGGCAGTCTTTATGTCCATGTCATGTTGACCAGACCACACACTAGAAGTTGAAGGGACGACGACGTTTCGGTCCTTCCTGGACCATTCTCAAAGTTGAAATATCCATTTCAAAGTTGGGTGGGAATCTAATTCCCTCCTTCCTTTTCTTGATGTTCATGTTCACAGCTCTGTGTCTGGGTTCTCTTTCTCTGTCTACCGTAAACCCATGCATAGTGGCATGTACATTCACTTCTTTTCCTACCATCCTCCTTCTGTTTAGGAAAGTGTCCTCGTCTCTCTCTTCCTCCGCGCTCTACGCATTAGCGACCCTCAGTTTCTTTATTCTGAAATTGCCTTTATCTACAAATCATTCTCTCGCCTTGGTTATCCTTTGCATTTCATCAACTGTGCCTACTCTCAAGCTAAACTAAATTTCTTTCATCTTAAACCTGCTTCCAACACTAGTAGCACTGTGCTATGCCTTCCCTTCATATCTGAACTCAAAACTTTTACCAATACCTTTCGTCCTCTTGACATTAAACTCGCCTTTCGACAAACTAATACACTACGTAGTAATCTAGTTCACACTGCTCCTCCTGCTTCTAATGCTGCTGGTGTCTACTCTATTTCCTGTTCATCTTGTCCTCTCCAATACTTTGGCGAAACTGGCCGTACACTGAATGACAGACTTAAAGAACACAAGAGAAGTGTTAAGTCTGCAGACACTAACAATGCTCTCTTCTGCCATGTGAGAGATTCTAATCATCCCATTGATTGGTCTTCCTCCAAAATAATCTTTCCTGCCTCTGCTCTACACAGACGCCGTCTTGTAGAATCGGCTCTTATACACAAAGTACCCAACATGAACTTGAGTCCTGGCTTTGTTGCTGTGGACTCTTCCCTTTCACAGTATATACTCAAATGCTCTAATCTTTCTAACAAACGTGACTTAACATAAGCTTACCCCTTCCATTTATCTTTCTTTCTCTTTCCTTTTCTTTCTCTCTTCTCCTTTTTCTGTGCATTGTCTTCTCCTACGCTCCCTTGCTATCCTCTTCTTATTCCTATTACTATCTCCTTCGGTAGTTATAATAGGAGCTGCCTCGTATGGGCCAATAGGCCTTCTGCAGTTCTCATTATTACTACTATCCCCTACACCTTACTTTCCTCCTCAGCTCTCTCTTGCCTATTTATTGCCTGTCCCTACCTGTCCTCATCACAATCGACTTGAGAATGGTCCAGGACGGACCGAAACGTCGTCGTCCCTTCAACTTCTAGTGTGTGGTCTGGTCAACATACTTCAGCCACGTTATTGTGACTCCTCGCCTCCATGTCTCATATTGCCTGTCCTGTTGTGCTCTAGCTTGTTTCATGGTTCTTGTAACTGTGGTCTGCTGCATGAGCTTTTCCAGTTGCAGTGTCTTATTTTATTCATTATTAGTAAGTAAGTTGTGCTGTGGCTCCGACCTGCACAGCTGTGCTTTGAGCTCCAGCTGCATGCACCAGCCTTGTAGCTGGTGGATAGCGCGCAGGATTCGTAATTCTGTGGCGCTGGTTCGATTCCCGCACGAGGCAGAAACAAATGGGCAAAGTTTCTTTCACCCTGAATGCCCCTGTTACCTAGCAGTAAATAGGTACCTGGGAGTTAGTCAGCTGTCACGGGCTGCTTCCTGGGGGTGGAGGCCTGGTCGAGGACCGGGCCGCGGGGACACTAAAGCCCCGAAATCATCTCAAGATAACCTCAAGATAGTCTTGGTCTCTCTGGCAGTACTGGATATGACCTGGGTTGGTCTTGGTTTGTGTAACTAGTTACATTACAAACAAATAAAGAATATTTGTTGAGTGTGGGCGTAGTTGAGTTGTTGGCATGATGAACTTAATACCATGTAAGCTCCTGGCTGTTTTAATAGATGTATGGGTCTGAAATAGTTAATTATTAAACAGCCAATAAGTTATGTCATATATTTGATATGATTGCAAGAGATTGGTGATGGTAATATAATTGTTAGAGTAAACCGTTACCGCCCCGAGATCTGGGCAGTCAGTGGCAGCGTCGGGACGTCGATTACGAGGCTGTTGTGACGGCCTCGTTCCCGCCACCTGCTGGGCGTGTGTGAAGTGGGTCCAGTATAGGGAAGCCTGGCGCCCTCGTCCCTGCCGTGAGTGTGTAGTAGGGAGCCAGAGTGTCGAGAGTGTGGCGCCCTTAACACCTCGCCCATCGAGGTTGTGTTTAGTGGTGCTAGTGTGGGGTAGTGGTGCTAGTGTGGTGTAGTGGTGCTAGTGTGGTGTAGTGGTGCTAGTGTGGGGTAGTGGTGCTAGTGTGGTGTAGTGGTGCTATGTGATTGTTGCCGCCGGAGGCGGCTAGTTTATGGTGCTAGTGTCGTAAGAACCTGGCTCTATCCTCCACATCCCCGCCAGAGCTGTATGTAAGGAAACCACTGTAGTGAGACCCTTCAGCAGCCCCTCCACCATATTCAAGAAATTGTATTTAATTGTACCTATTACTTGTGAGTGTTATGGCCACTTGACATCTGGGGATGGTTCGTGTGCCTTACAGTCGTAACAATTAGTAAAAAGGGTTCTTGCCAATATCAATCGTCTAGGGATTAAAGAAACGACTGTGTCATAAACACATCAATATGCTTCATGAAGGGGTAACAAATGAACAAAACAATAATAACATGCAACACGAGTACTAGGTATCTCCAGAAATATTCAGACAGTCATGAAGTGAAATAACATATAATAAGCACTGATCACTTGACATATAATGTATGAATAGATGAGTATGTAAGTAAGGATCTAACCAGGGTATTAGTCATGTTAACTGAACTAAAACCAGGCAATTTTGATTTATCTCATGATTACAGATCCACCCCAGTAGCCCCACCCACGCGACTGGCGTGCTGGAGCCTGGGTGTGGCGTCTACAAGTTACCAATATATACACACAAGACTACTCTAGGATACTCTGCTAGCCGAGGGCAATACTGACAACCAATATTAAAAACAAAAGTAAATATACTTATTACTAATAACATGTAATTTAGGAAATGTACATACAATATTACAGAATAATTATAGGGGTGAATCATGATATTAAGTTGGGTAGAATGCACGCATCAGTGGAGACTCCACTATATATGGGCATATCCCCCACGAGACGCCACTGACGTCACCCACACGAATAAGCATGCAATAACAACAAAGGAATAAACATACAACCACACTACAGCATGCTACAGTAAATAAAACAAATTATTCAAGAAAACAATAGGACGTAATATCAACTTCCCAAATAACTAAAGAATGAAATCGGTTAAATTAATGCTTATCATGAAAATGAGAGAATCATTTTTGAGTCATAACAGTGAGCAGACAATATTTTATAATTTATTATCACCATTAAACTTCCCTTCACACATTTTTGTGGGGTTTCATATTTTAATCTTACTATAATTAAACAGTAGATTTAATTATTAATGTGTTAAATTGCACTACTACGGGTTAGTTATAAACTATATTGCCTCGGCTGTTTTGTAGTGTGCGAGCTGATCCTCCAGCACAGGTCTGGGTCCGCCACCTGTGGTCCGTGCTGGACCTGTATTAATGGCGACCGTGGGTGATGGGGCGGTACAGCTCAACTTGTGGGGTGCTCACAATACACCCGGGGAGGCGGTACAACGTAACCTCTAGCAAGAGCAGATATACTTCAATTGTAGCACATAAATGTAAATTAATTCGAGACTCTAACCCTTGTGAGTGGTGTTGCCATGCGCCCTAACGAATTATCTAAGACATTGAATCATTGGCCAACTAATCTGAGCTAAATAAACAGAAACTGACATTTTCCTTATTCTGCAAGTTGCGGCAACAAATAGGGACCATGTTTCTTTGTTGTGAGTCTCGCTGCGTTTTATAACTTGCTGGAAGAGTAAATGATCGATGTGGAGGCTCAATATATAAGCCATAATGCCATACGATATGTTAACTCTCCCTCTCGTGCCTCTATGGCTACCTCTCACTCCCTCCCACCTCGAGCCTCACCTTCAGGAGCCAAATTTATTGAGAAGGGTAACGAGGGGTTTTGTGTAATCGCAAATCGTTATTGGTGTATAATTAATTGGGATAGTTAATTTTATTGGGTTACCAGCTCTGAGACTAGTGAATTTTAAATTAAATTAGCCAGAAACGTTTGCAAACGATGTGTAATTGAACCAGGGCATATTAACCCCATTCTCTGTAATCTTTTTTATGACTAACTAATATATTTATTACCGACTTGAACTAATGGAAATTATTAACATTTTATAGCTGTTACATTAGAGTTTTATAGCTCCTGTGGGACTTTCCCACATGCCCGCCTGGGTAAGGGAACCAGTGTAGTGAGAGTGTGGGACAACACCTTGTCCTCTAACCCTCAGCCGCAGGGGGGAAATGGAGCCATGGTTAGTTTAGTCATTTATTATACACCCCATACCCATTTTGTGGGCGGTGGTGAAAAGGGTAACTAAGGCAGATAAAATTCAGTTGCTGAGGTTCAGCAACTGAACCTCACAGTTCATTTATCTAAGCCAGTAACAATCTTGAGAAGCTAGTTAGTCAATTTAAGTTATAATTTACACTAATACATGTACACGTATCCATAGTGTTTTTATATCACACGTGATTTAAGAATTGGTCCACAGCACTTTCCACACAGCCACAGCAGACCCTGATACTCCACACAGCCACAGCAGCACCCTGATACTCCACACAGCCACAGCAGCCCCCGATACTCCACACAGCCACAGCAGCCCCCGATACTCCACACAGCCACAGCAGCCCTCGATACTCCACACAGCCACAGCAGCCCTCGATACTCCACACAGCCACAGCAGCACCCTGATACTCCACACAGCCACAGCAGCACCCTGATACTCCACACAGCCACAGCAGCCCCCGATACTCCACACAGCCACAGCAGCCCCCGATACTCCACACAGCCACAGCAGCCCTCGATACTCCACACAGCCACAGCAGCCCTCGATACTCCACACAGCCACAGCAGCCCCTGATACTCCACACAGCCACAGCAGCACCCTGATACTCCACACAGCCACAGCAGCCCCCGATACTCCACACAACCACAGCAGCCCCCGATACTCCACACAGCCACAGCAGCCCCCGATACTCCACACAGCCACAGCAGCCCCTGATACTCCACACAGCCACAGCAGCCCCCGATACTCCACACAGCCACAGCAGCACCCTGATACTCCACACAGCCACAGCAGCCCCCGATACTCCACACAGCCACAGCAGCACCCTGATACTCCACACAGCCACAGCAGCCCCCTGATACTTCACACAGCCCCAGCAGCCCCTGATACTCCACACAGCAGCACCCTGATACTCCACACAGCCACAGCAGCCACAGCAGCCCCTGATACTCCACACAGCCACAGCAGCCCCTGATACTCCACAGCAGCCACAGCAGCCCCTGATACTCCACACAGCCACAGCAGCCCCTGATACTCCACACAGCCACAGCAGCCCCCGATACTCCACACAGCCACAGCAGCCCCTGATACTCCACACAGCCACAGCAGCCCCCGATACTCCACACAGCCACAGCAGCCCCTGATACTCCACACAGCCCCAGCAGCCCCCGATACTCCACACAGCCACAGCAGCACCCTGATACTCCACACAGCCACAGCAGCCCCCTGATACTTCACACAGCCCCAGCAGCCCCTGATACTCCACACAGCAGCACCCTGATACTCCACACAGCCACAGCAGCCCCCGATACTCCACACAGCCACAGCAGCACCCTGATACTCCACACAGCCACAGCAGCCCCTGATACTCCACACAGCCACAGCAGCCCCCTGATACTTCACTCAGCCACAACAGCCCCTGATACTCCACACAGCCACAGCAGCCCCCTGATACTCCACACACAGCCACAGCAGCCCCTGATACTCCACACAGCCACAGCAGCCCCCTGATACTCCACACACAGCCACAGCAGCCCCTGATACTCCACACAGCCACAGCAGCCCCCTGATACTCCACACAGCCACAGCAGCACCCTGATACTCCACACAGCCACAGCAGCCCCCGATACTCCACACAGCCCCAGCAGCCCCTGATACTCCACACAACCACAGCAGCCCCCGATACTCCACACAACCACAGCAGCCCCCTGATACTCCACACACAGCCACAGCAGCACCCTGATACTCCACACAGCCACAGCAGCCCCCGATACTCCACACAGCCACAGCAGCACCCGATACTCCACACAGCCCCAGCAGCCCCCTGATACACCACACAGCCACAGCAGCCCCCTGATACTCCACACAGCCACAGCAGCCCCCTGATACTCCACACAGCCACAGCAGCCCCCTGATACTCCACACACAGCCACAGCAGCCCCTGATACTCCACACAGCCACAGCAGCCCCCTGATACTCCACACAGTCACAGCAGCCCCCTGATACTCCACACACAGCCACAGCAACCCCTGATACTCCACACACAGCCACAGCAGACCCTGATACTCCACACAGCCACAGCAGACCCTGATACTCCACACAGCCACAGCAGCCCCTGATACTCCACACAACCACAACAGCCCCTGATGCTCCACACAGCCACAGCAGCCCCCAATACTCCACAGCAGCCCCTTATACTCCACACAGCCACAGCAGACCCTGATACTCCACACAGCCACAGCAGACCCTGATACTCCACACAGCCACAGCAGCCCCCTGATACTCCACACAGCCACAGCAGACCCTGATACTCCACACAGCCACAGCAGACCCTGATACTCCACACAGCCACAGCAACCCCTGATGCTCCACACAGCCACAGCAGCCCCCAATACTCCACAGCAGACCCTGATACTCCACACAGCCACAGCAACCCCTGATGCTCCACACAGCCACAGCAACCCCTGATGCTCCACACAGCCACAGCAGCCCCCAATACTCCACAGCAGACCCTGATACTCCACACAGCCACAGCAACCCCTGATGCTCCACACAGCCACAGCAACCCCCTGATACTCCACACAGCCACAGCAGCCCCTGATACTCCACACAGCCACAGCAACCCCCTGATACTTCACACAGCCACAGCAGCACCCTGATACTCCACACAGCCACAGCAGACCCTGATACTCCACACAGCCACAGCAGCACCCTGATACTCCACACAGCCACAGCAACCCCCTGATACTCCACACAGCCACAGCAGCCCCTGATACTCCACACAGCCACAGCAACCCCCTGATACTACACACAGCCACAGCAACCCCTGATACTCCACACAGCCACAGCAGCCCCCAATACTCCACAGCAGACCCTGATACTCCACACAGCCACAGCAACCCCTGATGCTCCACACAGCCACAGCAGCCCCCAATACTCCACAGCAACCCCTGATGCTCCACACAGCCACAGCAGCCCCCAATACTCCACAGCAGACCCTGATACTCCACACAGCCACAGCAACCCCTGATGCTCCACACAGCCACAGCAACCCCTGATGCTCCACATAGCCACAACAGCCCCTGATACTCCACACAGCCCCTGCAGCCCCTGATACTTCACACAGCCACAGCAACCCCCTGATACTCCACACAGCCACAGCAGCCCCAGATACTCCACACAGCCACAGCAACCCCCTGATACTCCACACAGCCACAGCAGCCCCTGATACTCCACACAGCCACAGCAGCACCCGATACTCCACACAGCCACAGCAGCCCCTGATACTCCACACAGCCACAGCAACCCCCTGATACTCCACACAGCCACAGCAGCCCCCTGATACTTCACACAGCCACAGCAACCCCTGATACTTCACACAGCCACAGCATTCCCCTGATACTCCACACAGCAGCCCCTGATACTCCACACAGCAGCCCCTGATACTCCCTACCCCTCATCAGCGAAGACTTCTCTCCTCTCACGACTGCAACTGTGAATTTTAGAGCCCATAATGTGCTTTATTGCTAGTGAAACCCTCGAGTGTTGCTGGTGCGTGCGTGTGTGTAGCTGACTCTCACGCTCCCCTGATTCATCCCTCCAGATGTTCCACCATAAAAAGTAATCTCTCTGCCTTTATCCACAATAAAAGCTGGTTTTGAATATGCTTTGTATATGTTGATGATAAAGACGCAACGCTTGGCAGTCACTTGTGGCGAGTCGCTGGCTGAGTCTCCTTCAGGAACCTCTCAGCATAGCTTTTACATTGAGCATTATCGTCTTTTTCGTCAAGTGATTCCGCTAAGTGCCCGAGCATGGTGTGAGGGCGAGTGAAGACCATTGAGACATTTTACTACAGTTGGGCTGCCAGTGTTGCTTCTCACTCCTCAGTCGCCGCCTCCAACACTGGCCGCCTTCACACTGGCCGACTCCACACTGGCCGCCTCCACACCGGCCGCCTCCACACTGGCCGACTCCACTCTGGCCGCCTCCTCACTGGCCGCCTCCACACTGGCCGCCTCCACACTGGCCGCCTCCACACTGGCCGCCTCCACACTTGCCGCCTCTACACTGGCTGCGTCCTCGCTGGCTGCCTTCACACGGGCCGCCTCCACACTGGCTGCCTCCACACTGGCCGCCTCCACACTGGCCGCCTCCACACTGGCCGCCTCCACACGGGCCGCCTCCACACTGGCCGCCTCCACACTGGCCGCCTCCACACTGGCTGCCTCCACACTGGCCGCCTCCACACTGGCCGCCTCCACACTGGCCGCCTCCACACTGGCCGCTTCCACACTGGCCGCCTCCACACTGGCCGCCTCCACACTTGCCGCCTCCACACTGGCCGCCTCCACACTGGCCGCCTCCACACTGTCCGCCTCCTCACTGGCCGCCTCCACACTGGCCACCTCCACACTGGCCGCCTCCACACCGGCCGCCTCCACACTGGCCGCCTCCACACTGGCCACCTCCACACTGGCTGCCTCCACACTGGCCGCCTCCACACTGGCCGCCTCCTCACTGGCCGCCTCCACACTTGCCGCCTCCACACTGGCCGCCTCCACACTGGCCACTTCCACACTGGCTGCCTCCACACTGGCCGCCTCCACACTGGCCGCCTCCACACTGGCTGCCTCCACACTGACCGCCTCCACACTGGCCGCCTCCACACTGGCCGCCTCCACACTGGCCGCTTCCACACTGGCCGCCTCCACACTGGCCGCCTCCACACTGGCCGCCTCCACACTGGCCGCCTCCACACTGTCCGCCTCCTCACTGGCCGCCTCCACACTGGCCACCTCCACACTGGCAGCCTCCACACCGGCCGCCTCCACACTGGCCGCCTCCACACTGGCCACCTCCACACTGGCTGCCTCCACACTGGCCGCCTCCACACTGGCCGCCTCCTCACTGGCCGCCTCCACACTTGCCGCCTCCACACTGGCCGCCTCCACACTGGCCACTT
>NC_091177.1:39124775-39250498 GCF_040958095.1 Procambarus clarkii
ATGAGTTACGAGGAAAGGCTAAGGGAGCTGAACCTCACATCCCTGGAAAACAGAAGAGTAAGGGGAGACATGATAACCACCTACAAAATTCTCAGGGGAATTGACAGAGTGGACAAAGACGAACTCTTCAGCACGGGTGGGACACGAACAAGGGGACACAGGTGGAAACTTAGTACCCAGATGAGCCACAGAGACGTTAGAAAGAATGTAATTACTGTCTGCAGCTTCAACATTAAACCTGTAGAAGAGCAGCCGACACACGAGGAACAGCTTAAGCGTTCATGAGAACATTCTCAGCATCCTTTACCACGAGTCTCTATAGGAACACCCACCACGAGTCTCTATAGGAACACCCACCACGAGTCTCTATAGGAACACCCACCACGAGTCTCTATAGGAACACCCACCACGAGTCTCTATAGGAACACCCACCACGAGTCTCTATAGGAACACCCACCACGAGTCTCTATAGGAACACCCACCACGAGTCTCTATAGGAACACCCACCACGAGTCTCTATAGGAACACCCACCACGAGTCTCTATAGGAACACCCACCACGAGTCTCTATAGGAACACCCACCACGAGTCTCTATAGGAACACCCACCACGAGTCTCTATAGGAACACCCACCACGAGTCTCTATAGGAACACCCACCACGAGTCTCTATAGGAACACCAACCACGAGTCTCTATAGGAACACCCACCACGAGTCTCTATAGGAACATCAACTCCCTCTCTTTCTTGCCTGATTTTTGTTTCCTGGTCGTAGAATTCAGTTAGCCCTGTGAGGCAGGACCTGCCATCCCTGAACCCATGTTGATGCTGTGTTACAAAGTTCATTCGCTCAAGATGTTCCACTAGGTTTTTTCGCACAATCTTCTCCATCAGCTGGCATGGTATGCAGGTTAGAGACACTGACCTGTAGTTCAGTGCCTCCTGTCTATCTCCCTTCTATGCATTCCATTTGTCAACCACTCTGACACTAAAAAAGTTCTTTCTAATATCTGTGGCTCATTTGGGCACTCAGTTTTCACCTGTGTCCCCTAGTGTGTGTGCCCTTTGTGTTAAATACCCTGTCTTTATCTACCCTATCAATTCCCTTGAGAATCTTGAATGTGGTGATGATGTCCCCCCTAACTCTTCCAGCAAATGAGGATTAATTCCCGTAGCCTCTCCTCGCAGCTCATACCTCTCAGCTCGGGTACTAGTCTGGTGGCAAACCTTTGAGCCTTTTCCAATTTGGTCTTATCCTTGACTAGATATGGACTCCATGCTGGGGCTGCATACTCCAGGATTGGCCTGACATATGTGGTATGCAAAGTTCTGAACGATTCTTTACATTTATTTCTGAATGCCGTTATTATGTTGGCCAGCCTGGCATATGTCGCTGATGTTATCCTCTTAAAATGGGCTGCAGGGGACAGGTCTGGCGTGATGTCAACCCCCAAGTCTTTTTCTCTCTCTGACTCAGGAAGAATTTCATCTCCAGATGATACCTAGTATCTGGCCTTCTGATCCCTATGCCTATCTTCATTACATTGCATTTGCTTGCGGTAAACTCTAGCAACCATTTGTTCGACCATTCCTTCAGCTTGTCTAGGTCTTTTTGAAGCCTCAAGCTGTCCTCCTCTGTCTTAATCCTTCTCATAATTTTGGCATCGTCAGCAAACATTGAGAGAAATGAATTTATACCCTCCGTGAGATCATTTACATATATCAAAAACAAGATAGGACCGAGTACATAGCCGTGTGGGACTCCACTGGTGATTTCACGCCAATCCGAGGTGTCACCCCTCATCGTACCTCTCTGCTTCCTATTGCTTAGGTACTCCCTTATCCACTTGAGCACCTTACCAGCTACACCTGCCTGTCTCTCCAGCTTATGTACCAGCCTCTTATGCGGTACTGTGTCAAAGGCTTTCCGACAATCCAAGAAAATGCAGTCCGCCTAGCCTTTTCTTTCTTGCTTACTCTTTGTCACCTGTTCGTAGAATTCTATTCAGCCAGTCAGGCAAGATTTACCCTCCCTGAACCCATGTTGGCGATTTGTCACGAAGTCCCTTCTCTCCAGATGTGTTACTAGGTTTTTCTCGCGATCTTCTCCTTCACTTTGCATGGTATACAAGTCAAGGACACTGGCCTGTAGTTCAGTGCCTCTTGCCTGTCGCCCTTTTTGTATATTGGGACCACATTCGCCTTCTTCCATATTTCTGGTAGGTCTCCCGTCTCCAGTGACCTACTATACACTATGGAGAGTGGCAAGCAAAGTACCACTGCACATTCTTTCAGTACCCATGGTGAGATCCCGTCTAGACCAACAGCCTTTCTAACATCCAGATCCAGCAGGTGTCTCTCGACCTCCTCACTCGTAATTACGAACCCTTCCAAGGCCGCCTGGTTTACTTCCCTTTCTCCTAGCACATTGATCTCACTATGTTTTATTGTGAAGACCTACTGGAACCTCTTGATTTTTTCACACACCTCTTTGTCATTCTCTGTATACCTGTCCACGCCTGTTCTAAGTTTCATTACATGTTCTTTTACTGTTGTTTTCCTCCTGATGTGATTTTGGAGTAGCTTTGGTTCGGTGATGGCTTTGTATGCTGTATCATTTTCATAATTTTTCTCTGCTTCTCTTCTCACACTAACATACTCATTCCTGGTTCTCTGGTATCTCTCTCTGCTTTCTGGTGTTCTGTTATTCCGGAAGTTCCTCCACGCCCTTTTGTTCAGTCCCTTTGCTTCCATGTGTGTGTGTGTGTGTCTGTCTGTGTGTGTGTACTCACCTATTTGTGCTTGCGGGGGTTGAGCTTTGGCTCTTTGGTCCCACCTCAACTGGCGGGACCAAAGTGTGTGTGTGTGTGTTTACTAGTTGTGTTTTTGCGGGGGTTGAGCTTTGCTCTTTCGGCCCGCCTCTCAAGTGTCAATCAACTGTTTACTAACTACTTTTTTTTTTCCCCCACACACCACACACACCCCAGGAAGCAGCCCGTGACAGCTGACTAACTCCCAGGTACCTATTTACTGTTAGGTAACAGGGGCACTTAGGGTGAAAGAAACTTTGCCCATTTGTTTCTGCCTCGTGCGGGAATCGAACCCGCGCCACAGAATTACGAGTCCTGCGCGCTATCCACCAGGCTACGAGGCCCCAGAAACGCTGTGTGTGTCTGTGTGTGTGTGTGGCGGGGGGTTGAGCGTTAGCTCTTTGATCCCGCCTATCAACCATCAATCAATTGATGTGCAAATTCCTGACCCTACTGGGCTCAATCATATATACATCTTAAACTGTGTATGGAGTCAGCCTCCACCACATCACCTTCTAGTGCATTCCATTTACTAACTACTCAGACACTGAAAAAGTTCTTTCTAACGTCTCTGTGGCTCATCTGGGTACTAAGTTTCCACCTGTGTCCCCTTGTTCGTGTTCCACCCACGCTAAAGAGTTTGTCTTTGTCCACCCTGTCAATTCCCCTGAGAATTTTGTAGGTGGTTATCATGTCTCCCCTTACTCTTCTGTTTTCTAGGGTTGTGAGATTCAGCTCCCTTAGCCTTTCCTCGTAACTCATTCCTCTCAGTTCCGGGACCAGTCTGGTGGCATACCTCTGAATCTTCTCTAACTTCGTCTTTTGTTTAACTAGGTATGGACTCCAAGCTGGAGCTGCATACTCCAGGATTAGTCTTACATAAGTGGTATACAGGTTCCTGAACGATTCCTTACACAAATTTCTAAAGGCAGTTCTTATATTGGCCAGTCTAGCATATGCCGCTGATGATATCCTTTTGATGTGGGCCTCTGGGGACAGGTTCGGTGTGATATCGACCCCCAGATCTTTCTCTCTGTTTGACTCCTGTAGGATTTCTCCTCCCAGATGGAACCTTGTGTTCAGCCTTCTGCTCCCTTCGCCTAATTTCATTACTTTACACTTTCCTGAGTTGAACCGTGCAGACATTTTCTAGACCATTCCTCCAGTTTGTCCAGGTCGTCCTGTAGTCTCTGTTTATCTTCATCTGTTTTGATTCTTCTCATAATTATTGCATCGTCAGCAAACATTGAGAGGAATGAGTCTATACCCTCTGGAAGGTCGTTTACATATACTAGAAACAGGATGGGTCCGAGCACAGAGCCCTTTGTAACCCCGCTGGTGACATCTCGCCACTCTGATGCTTCCTCCCTCACCGTTACTCGCTGTTTCCTATTGCTTAGATACTCCCTTATCCACTGGAGCACCTTACCTTTTACTCCTGTGTTACGGCCCTACCGGGACGCAACCAGGTTCTTCTCTGATGGTAATAGAGTTTTGGGTATCCGGCCCCAAGTTAGTAGAGGCTTTCAAAGGGTGTGTTCCATAATACAAGTTAAAGCTATCAAGGAAGGTACATTGAAGACAAGTATTCTAATTTATATATATATATTCCCACCACCGTAATTTAAAGTCATAAAAGGAAATTATTACTACACAATGTACAATGAGGTCTCCCTCTCTGAAGACGCTAAACACTCGGCGATGCTTCTTCTAGGTAGCCCTGGTCTCCGCTTCCGTGGCTCATGATGAATCCACAATAACTCTACCCTGGCCACAGGCCAGCCAAATCACAGTCCCACTGGGTGCCCCGTCGTGATGGCCTTCAACCACAATCCAGCCTGTAGCTGGCAGGTACCGGTCAGCCTCGCTGTCAGGCCACTCGACAACTAATACTAGGGTTGCGAGCCCTAGGCAGGAGCCTCGTGTGACCCGCTGATTACTCTCTTCATTAAGCACCACAGTGGCTAGTCTCTTCCACCAGCCAGCCCCGGATAAGGCGATTCCTGACACTGCCACGCTTCAGGCAGGCTATTACACTCTCAACAGAGTTCGTCCGGGGGTGGCTCACAGCTTCTTCAAAGCAGACTCGTGAAGAGACCTTGGCTGCCTTGGGTAGACTGGTCCATCGTCCAACACAGCAGTCCCAAGTCGACTCTGCAATCAGACACGTCATTAATACTGGGATGCTTCACTCACAAGCTTAGACAGAAACGTCCACCTCTTCACTCCATAGATGGCGTTCACGGTCTAAGCACTACCTCACCAGAGGTCAGCAGCGGCTACGTCATGAGCTGACTAGGACAGGAATCCAACACTTATTGCTGGCCTATCCTGTCACCACTAGATGGCGTCGTCCATTTGGAGTGGGTTTCAGGAGCGGACTCACAGATGGCGTTGTCGTCACTGCTCCGTGCTCCGACGTTGGACTCGGGTCCGTAACATCCTGCCTGCTGCTCCAACTTTTGTAACAGCCTTTTGTGAGGTACTGTGTCAAAAGCTTTTTGACAGTCCAAGAAAATGCAGTTTGCCCACCCTTCTGTTTCCTGCCTAATTTGTGTTGCTTGGTCATAGAATTCTATTAGGCCTGTGAGGCACGATTTACCATCTCTGAACCCATGCTGGTGGTGTGTTACAAGGCTGTTTCCCTCCAGATGCTCAACGAGCCTTTTTCCTCACAAATCTTCTCCATCACCTTGTATGGTATACAAGTTAGGGAAATTGGCTTGTAGTTCAGTGCCTCTTGCCTGTTACCCTTTTTGTAAATTGGGACTATATTAGCTGTCTTCCAGCTTTCCGGAAGGTCTCCCGTTTCCAGTGACCTGTTATACACCATAGAGAGTGGCACACTTAGTGCTTCTGCACTTTCCTTTGGAATCCACGGTGAGATTCTCTCAGGCACAATACCCTTTGACACATTCAGCTCCAACAGATTCCTTTTGACCTCATCGCTGGTGAGGTAAATTTCCTCCAAGGTTGTTCGGTTTTCCTCCTTATTTAGTGCAGGGACCTCTCCTTGTTCTATTGTGAAGACCTCCTGGAATCTCTTGTTGAGTTCTTCACACACCTCTTTGTCGTTCTCAATGTATCTGTTCTCCCCTTTTCTCAGTTTCATTACTTGTTCCTTCACTGCTGTTTTCCGCCTGATGTGGCTGTGGAGCAGTTTTGGTTGGATCTTAGCTTTACTTGCCATGTCATTTTCATACTGCCTCTCTGCTTCTCTCCTCACTCTGATGTAGTCATTTCTGGCCCTCTGGTATTTCTCCCTGCTCTCTGGTGTTCTGTTGTTCCTGTAGTTTTGCCATGTTCTTTTACTCAATTGCTTTGCTGCTGCACATTACTGGTTGAACCATAGATTCTTCTGTTTGTTTTCATTTTTCACTTTTTGGACTGGGATAAACCTGTTTGCAGCCTCCTGACACTTCTGAGTGACATAATCCATCATATCCTGTACAGTCTTTTCTCTAAGTTCTGTTTCCCATGGTATTCCTATTAGGAAGTTCCTCATCTCGTCATATTTTCCTCTTCGGTAATTTAGCCTTTTTCCTTCCAATCCCATGCTTGGATAGGTTATCCCTACTTCTACCAGATACTCAAATATCAATACACTGTGGTCACTCATTCCTATGGGGGCTTCATATTTGACTTCCCTTATTTCTGAGTCATTTAAGTTGAAAATTAGGTCGAGTCTAGCTAGTTCGTCATTTCCTCTCATTCATGTGGGCCCCTTGACATGTTGGCTCAGAACGTTCCTTGTACTCAATTCCAAAAGTTTAGAACTCCATGTGTCTTCACCTCCATGTGGGTCCCCATTCTCCCAGTCTATCTTTCCATGGTTGAAATCGTCCATGATTAAGAGTCTGGATCCATTCCTGCAAGCAACTGAAGCTGCTCTCTCTATGTTAATGGTAGCCATGTTGTTTCTGTCGAACTCTTGTCTGGGTCTTCTGTCATTTAATGGAGGGTTGTAAATGACTGCCACTATTAACTTAGGTCCACCCATTGTCATAGTTCCTGTTATGTAATCTCTGAATCCGTCGCAGCCCGGAATTTCCATCTCTTCAAAGCTCCAGTCCTTCCTTATCAGCAGAGCCACTCCTCCTCCTCTCCCGTCTCTCTCTTTCCTTACTATATAAAAGTCCTTTGGAAACACAGCATTTGTTATGACTCCGGACAATTTTGTTTCTGAGTCCTATTACATCTGGGTTTTCTTCCTGCGCCTTTTCTGCCAGATCACTTGCTTTGTTGGTAATCCCATCGATGTTTGAGTACATTACTTTGAAGCTCATTTTCTTTTTGTCAATTTTCACCCACCCTCCCCACTAGTGCAGGAAGCTGTTCCATGGGCATTGCTGCTTGGGTAGGCTCATCCTCCTGTGGGTTAGTTACCAGGAGTTCTGAGTGAGGTTGGGGTGGGGCAGAAAGGAGGGGCAGGGGGAGGATGACTTAGAACTGGGGTAGGGGGATGGAGGACTTAGTTCGTGTCTGGGCCAGCTTGGGGCAGGAGGAAGACCAGGGGGTGGGAGGTAAAGGGGTACCCGGGGTAGGGAGGGAGGGTGGAATTGGGTGGAATGGTGGAACTCCCCACCTATAGGGTGGTGAGTTGGGATGTTGCAGATCCCTCTGGGGTTCCCGATGTGCTGGGTTGGGGCTCCACACTCCCCACTGGGATTGCTGGGTTGGGGGTTGAGGTTCCCTGGCTCCTTTCTCCTTTCTTTCACACACACACTAACCCCAGTGTGTGTGTGTGTGTGTACTCACCTAGTTGTGTTTGCGGGGGTTGAGCTCTGGCTCTTTGGTCCCGCCTCTCAACCGTCAATCAACTGATGTACAGATTCCTGAGCCTACTCGACTCTATCATATCTACATTTGAAACTGTGTATGGAGTCAGCCTCCACCACATCACTTCCTAGTGCATTCCATTTACTAACTACTCTGACACTGAAAAAGTTCTTTCTAATGTCTCTGTGGCTCATTTGGGTACTCAGCTTCTACCTGTGTTCCCTTGTTCGCGTCCCTCTAGTGTTGAATAGTTTATCCTTGTTTACCCGGTCGATTCCCCTGAGGATTTTGTAGGTTGTGATCATGTCCCCCCTTACTCTTCTGTCTTCCAGTGTCGTAAGGTGCATTTCCCGCAGCCTTTCCTCATAACTCATGCCTCTTAGTTCTGAGACTAGTCTAGTAGCATACCTTGCTACTACTTGCTACTACTAAAGTGCCCACACTTTCACGTGAAAGGCACGGAACGCTACATAAAGAGCAGCAAGCAGGATAATGAATTTGGAGGAAACTCTATAAATTTTTTATACCAGACCGAAAGAGAATTCAAAAGGAGGAGCATGGAGAGTGTATGGAACTGGATGCCAGATCCACTTGCATTCCAGAATTACAGATACAATTACACACCGAAAGGGAACTACAACTACGACAGACAACTGCCCTACAACAATCAGTACTGGTCAGAACAAACTCATTATGTCCACGCATAATGGGCTTGCCGAAAAAGTCTCCCATTCACACTATCACTAATAGAGTAACCTCATTCATCTTTGCCAACATACAAGAACTGAAAACAAGAACAAACAACAAAGTACAGTTCATAAATGGCCTCCTCGCGGAGTCAAATGCAGTATTTGGAGCTTTCACAGAAACCCATGCAGGGGAATTGTTGGACAGTGAGATCTGGATTCCAGGATATAACCTATACAGGTGTGATAGGAAAATTAGGTCACATGGAGGAGTGGGTCTGTATATTAGGGAAGACCTTGTATGCTCGGAGCTCCTAAATTTACAAATGAGGTGGTAGAGGTACTGGGATTGAAAATAGAGAAAATAAATTTAGTGATTATTCTAATATACAAACCGCCAGATGCAACGGCTGAGGAATTGACAGAACACATAAACAAAATAGAGAATAGCCTTGATAATTTGGAGAACCTGATACCTGATATTATCTACCTAGGTGACTTCAACTTGCCTAGTCTCAGGTGGAAAATAGCAAACAATAATATTATGCCAGGAAATCTAAAACTTCTCTGAACATGGACGAACCCTCCGAGCACGAACGACCTCTCCAAACATGGACGGCCCCTCCGAGCACGGACGACCCCACCAAACATAGACGAACCCTCCAAACATGGAAGACCTCTCCAAACATGGACGAACCCTCCAAACATGGACGAACCCACCAAACATGGACGAACCCTCCAAAAATGGACGAACCCTCCAAACATCGACGACCCCTCCAAACATGGACGACCCATCCAAACATGGACGAACCCTCGAAACATGGACGACCTCTCCAAACATGGACGGACCCTCCAAACATGGAAGAACCCTCCAAACATGGACGAACCCTCCAAACATCGACGACCCCTCCAAACATGAACGACCCATCCAAACATGGACGAACCCTCGAAACATGGACGACCTCTCCAAACATGGACGGACCCTCCAAACATGGACGAACCCTCAAAACATGGACGAACCCTCCAAACATGGACGAACCCTCCAAACATGAACGAACCCTACAAACATGGACGAACCCTCCGAGCATGGACGACCCCTCCAAACATGGACGAACCCTCCCATCATGGACGACCTCTCCAAATATGGACGACCTCTCCAAATATGGACGACGCCTCCAAACATGGACGACCTCCCCAAACATGGACGAACCCTCCAAACATGGACGTCCCCTCCAAACATGGACGACCCGCTCCAAATATGGACGACCCCTCCAAACATGGAAGAACCCACCAAACATGGACGAACCCACCAAACATGGACGACCCCTCCAAACATGGACGACCCCTCCAAACATGGACGACCCCTCCTAACATGGACGACCCCTCAAAACATGGACGACCCCTCCAAACATGGATGACCCTTCCAAACATGGATGACCCTTCCAAACATGGCCGAACCCTCCAAACGTAGACGAACCCTCCAAACACGGACGAACCCACCAAACATGGACGACCCCTCCAAACATGGACGACCTCTCCAAACATGGACGAACCCACCAAACATGGACGAACCCTCCAAACATGGAGGAACCCACCAAACATGGACGAACCCACCAAACATGGACGACCCCTCCAAACATGGACGAACCCTCCAAACATGGACGACCCCTCCAAACATGGACGACCCCTCCAAACATGGACGAACCCACCAAACATGGACGACCTCTCCAAACATGGACGAACCCTTCAAACATGGACGAACCCTCCAAACATGGACGAACCCTCCAAACATGGACGAACCCTCCGAGCATGGACGACCCCTCCAAACATGGACGAACCCTCCGATCATGGACGACCTCTCCAAATATGGAAGACGACTCCAAACGTGGACGAACCCTCCGAGCATCGACGACCTCTTCAACATGGACGAACCCTCCAAACATGGACGACCCCTCCAAACTTGGACGACTCCTCCAAACATGGAAGATCCCTACAAACATGGATGACCCCTCCAAACATGGACGACCCCTCCAAACATGGACGACCCCTCCAAGCATGGACGACCTCCCCAAACATGGACGAACCCTCCAAACATGGACGTCCCCTCCAAACATGGACGACCTCCCCAAACATGGACGAACCCTCCAAACATGGACGTCCCCTCCAAACATGGACGACCCGCTCCAAATATGGACGACCCCTCCAAACATGGAAGAACCCACCAAACATGGACGAACCCACCAAACATGGACGACCCCTCCAAACATGGACGACCCCTCCAAACATGGACGACCCTTCAAAACATGGACGACCCCTCCAAACATGGATGACCCTTCCAAACATGGATGACCCTTCCAAACATGGCCGAACCCTCCAAACGTAGACGAACCCTCCAAACACGGACGAACCCACCAAACATGGACGACCCCTCCAAACATGGACGACCTCTCCAAACATGGACGAACCCACCAAACATGGACGAACCCTCCAAACATGGAGGAACCCACCAAACATGGACGAACCCACCAAACATGGACGACCCCTCCAAACATGGACGAACCCTCCAAACATGGACGACCCCTCCAAACATGGACGACCCCTCCAAACATGGACGAACCCACCAAACATGGACGACCGCTCCAAACATGGACGAACCCTTCAAACATGGACGAACCCTCTAAACATGGACGAACCCTCCGAGCATGGACGACCCCTCCAAACATGGACGAACCCTCCGATCATGGACGACCTCTCCAAATATGGAAGACGACTCCAAACGTGAACGAACCCTTCGAGCATCGACGACCTCTTCAACATGGACGAACCCTCCAAACATGGACGACCCCTCCAAACATGGACGACTCCTCCAAACATGGACGACCTCCCCAAACATGGACGAACCCTCCAAACATGGACGTCCCCTCCAAACATGGACGACCTTCCCAAACATGGACGAACCCTCCAAACATGGACGTCCCCTCCAAACATGGACGACCCTCTCCAAATATGGACGACCCCTCCAAACATGGAAGAACCCACCAAACATGGACGAACCCACCAAACATGGACGACCCCTCCAAACATGGACGACCCCTCCAAACATGGACGACCCCTCCAAACATGGACGACCCCTCAAAACATGGACGACCCCTCCAAACATGGATGAGCCTTCCAAACATGGATGACCCTTCCAAACATGGCCGAACCCTCCAAACGTAGACGAACCCTCCAAACACGGACGAACTCACCAAACATGGGCGAATCCTCCAAACATGGACGACCTCTCCAAACATGGACGAACCCACCAAACATGGACGAACCCTCCAAACATGGAGGAACCCACCAAACATGGACGAACCCACCAAACATGGACGACCCCTCCAAACATGGACGACCCCTCCAAACATGGACGAACCCACCAAACATGGACGACCTCTCCAAACATGGACGAACCCTTCAAACATGGACGAACCCTCCAAACATGGACGAACCCTCCGAGCATGGACGACCCCTCCAAACATGGACGAACCCTCCGATCATGGACGACCTCTCCAAATATGGAAGACGACTCCAAACGTGGACGAACCCTCCGAGCATCGACGACCTCTTCAACATGGACGAACCCTCCAAACATGGACGACCCCTCCAAACATGGACGACTCCTCCAAACATGGAAGATCCCTACAAACATGGATGACCCCTCCAAACATGGACGACCCCTCCAAACATGGACGACCCCTCCAAGCATGGACGAACCCTCCAAACAAGGACGACCCCCTCAAAACATTGACGACCCCTCCAAACATGGACGACCCCCTCCAAATATGGACGACCCCTCCAAACATGGACGAACCCCCAAAACATGGGCGAACCCACCAAACATGGACGACCCCTCCAAACATGGACGATCCCTCCAAACATGGACGACCCCTCTGTACATTGCGACCCCTCCAAACATGGACGACCCCTCCAAACATGGACGACCCCTCCAAATATGCCCGAACCCTCCAAACATGGATGAACCCGCCAAACATGGACAACCCCTCCAAACATAGACGACCCCTCCAAACATGGACTAACCCTCGAAACGTGGACAAACCCACCAAACATGGACGAACCCTCCAAACGTGGACGAACCTTCCAAACATGGACGAACCTTCCAACATTTGAGACATCCCAAACATGGACGAGCATCAAAGGACCAGCTGCCAGGTACGAGTGAACGCTTGATGACTGAGTGACTGAGCCAGGCAGGAACAAGCTCCTCTCTACGAGCAAACCTTCCAAGCTTAACTATGTCCGGCAGTCGTAAGTTTATGCTCCAGCAGAGGCTTCATCTCTGCTGGAGCATCTTCATCTCATTCATAATGAGTGAATTAAATATTTCACTCATTACCACACTCATTTATTATTCAGAAATATTATTGGATTGAGAGCAGCATTCTGGTGAAATATTGTGAGTGACACATGTCGTTCATATACAGGAAAATATCAGCATATATTAAAAATCTCTTAATTTACGTTGATGTTATAATTACTGTCATTGTCATTATCATAATTATACGTCAAAATGCATACGTCATAAATAATAATTAATGCAGTTATTACAAATAATACGAGAGCGTATCCCTCACTGCCTGTAGTCTGTATTTTTGTTCCTTGGTCTTCCTGCTGTCACATAATTCCTCAGCATAGCAGAGGAAGCTGCCTCTTCCTTCTTACTCTCGTTATTCTTCACTCTGCATACGTCGTATTACGACCGGTATGGAGATCAACCCAGACAATGTGTGGACCCCGGCACCAGTACACCCTCCACCCAGCCCGAGAGCCCCAGGCGGGTGTGCACCTGCAAGTTCCTCGTTACATCTAGGGAACCACCTGTTACGCCGCCGGCTCCTCGTTCCAAGCCTCGGTGACAATGTATGTGACGTCACCAACAGGGGTATAATACCCCATGCCCTGCGTCACCTCAGGAGTCTCTCATCAGGGGCCAGATTCACGAAGCAGTTGCCCAAGCACTTACGAACCTGTACATCTTTTCTCAATTTTTGACGGCTTTGTTTACAATTATTAAACAGTTAATGAGCTCCGAAGCACCAGGAGGCTGTTTATAACAATAACAACAGTTGACTGGGAAGTTTTCATGCTTGTAAACTGTTTAATAAATGTAACCAAAGCCGTCAAAGATTGACGAAAGATGTACACGTTCGTAAGTACTTGCGTAACTGCTTCGTGAATCTGGTCCCAGGTGCTCAGGGAATCCACACTGTCTTTATGTAAATAATCTCAGTGCCACTCTTATTACTGTGTTACAGTAAGTTTATTCATGTGTTAATATTATTATTATTATTTCTCTTGTGTGCTAGCCAAGTGTGTTCAACCAGGGGTTTGTGTGGTTTTCATGTGTTATTTGCTCATTTTGATATTGGAGTAAATTGTCTTAATTTTTCGTCAGAGTATTTTTTTTATTCTTTCACTCTTGTGCAATTTTCACACTGCAAAGGTCAATGCGGCACAGCAGTTGCAACTTTAGGATCTGCGGGTTGGTACAAGAATTCAACCAACTACGAACCACTTATTTTGATGAAAGGGAGCAGTAGAACAACAGAAGTACACTTATATCGCATCAGGCTTGGATACCCATGTGCATGGGAAAAAGGCTTACAGGTTCCGGAAGATGAGAGGAAATGTCAGCACTGTGGAGAAATGCCCGACAGACCACTGGAACATTATCTAGCACAGTGCAAAGTTACACCCACAACAGACCACTGGAACATTATCTAACACAGTGCACAGTTACACCCACAACAGACCACTGGAACATTATCTAACACAGTGCACAGTTACAGCCACAACAGACCAATGGAACATTATCTAACACAGTGCACAACACCCACAACAGACCAATGGAACATTATCTAACACAGTGCACAGTTACAGCCACAACAGACCAATGGAACATTATCTAACACAGTGCACAGTTACACCCACAACAGACCACTGGAACATTATCTAACACAGTGCACAGTTACAGCCACAACAGACCAATGGAACATTATCTAACACAGTGCACAGTTACACCCACAACAGACCACTGGAACATTATCTAACACAGTGCACAGTTACAGCCACAACAGACCAATGGAACATTATCTAACACAGTGCACAGTTACACCCACAACAGACCACTGGAACATTATCTAACACAGTGCACAGTTACACCCACAACAGACCAATGGAACATTATCTAGCACAGTGCACAACACCCACAACAAGATTTCAACTTAGATTCAACAGAGCAGAAGTTATTACATGTTCCACATGGGGCATAATCTTACTGAAGCAACCATACGAGTCATAAACACTCATACTCCACGTAAGTGAAACAAGTGAAACTTAGTAGCCAGCCAGAGGCTCAGGGCCCGCGCAGGAATACCCCGGGGGGAAGTAAGTAATTATCAAAGAAGGCACCAACCCCCCAACCCCCTGGGGAAAAAGTATGCAGCATTTATTTTCTTAATAGGAAGTGTGTGTGCAACCCGTTCTCGCAAATTTAATAAGTCAATATTGACTTATTAAATATGTGCATAGGTGATATACTAAACATAATAGATACCCTTAAAAAGATTCATAGAAAACACCGACCTTACCTAACCTTGTTAGTATCTTAAGATAAGCATCTTATTGCTTCGTAATTACAATTATTACTTAACCTATACCTATTATAGAGAACGGGTTGGTGTGTGACATTCCATGTGCCCAGTATCGCCTCGCTACTGAGTCAGGCCACTATGCCTTCTCTCTAATCCCTTGCCCTTACCCTTCCTCTACCATACTTTATCCTTGTTTCCCAACTGCTTCCCTTTCTCCCTCTCCTCCTGCTGTCCCCATCACACAATTCCTCTCTTCCTCTATCTGTACCTTCAAATTCCTTTCCCCATTTTTGTTCCCTTTCCCTACCCTTCACATTCCGCCTCGTTCCTCTTCACCAACAACTACCAATTCCCTTTTCCCCAACTCCTCTCCCCATCTCTCATTCCAGCTCACCTTCCTTCCATTTCCATCCCTATACCACAGCCTCTTTCCCACCCTATTGGACCTTTCCCACCCTATTGGACCTTTCCCACCCTATTGGACCTTTCCCACCCTATTGGACCTTCCCACCCTATTGGACCTTTCCCACCCTATTGGAGCTTTCCCACCCTATTGGACCTTCCCACCCTATTGGACCTTTCCCACCCTATTGGACCTTTCCCACCCTATTGGACCTTCCCACCCTATTGGACCTTTCCCACCCTATTGGACCTTCCCCACCCTATTGGACCTTCCCACCCTATTGGACCTTTCCACCCTATTGGACCTTCCCACCCTATTGGACCTTCCCACCCTATTGGACCTTCCCACCCTATTGGACCTTCCCACCCTATTGGACCTTTCCCACCCTATTGGACCTTCCCACCCTATTGGACCTTTCCCACCCTATTGGACCTTCCCACCCTATTGGACCTCCCCACCCTATTGGACCTTTCCCACCCTATTGGACCTTTCCAACCCTATTGGACCTTTCCCACCCTATTGGACCTTCCCACCCTATTGGACCTTTCCACCCTATTGGACCTTCCCACCCTATTGGACCTTTCCCACCCTATTGGACCTTCCCACCCTATTGGACCTTCCCACCCTATTGGACCTTCCCACCCTATTGGACCTTTCCCACCAATTTCGCCTACTCACAATCCCTCCCTTATTCCCCTGCTATATCCTAGCTGTAGCCTTCCCACATTACCCCATTACCCCTTAACCTTTCCGTTACCCGCTTACCCCTTCCATTACCCCCCTTACATCTTCCATTACCACTTTACCCCTTCCATTAAAACCTTACCTTTATATTTCCTCCTAACCTCTTCCATTATCCCCTTATACCTTCCACTGCCACTCACCTGATCTTCCCCATCACCCTCTACCCATTTTCATTCCCTTCTCTAACTGATCTATATTACTCATCTCCTCTAGAGCACTCTCCCCATTCTCTTTCATTATAACTATTCCCCCTTCATTCTTAACATCCCCCTCCCCACTACCGACCACTTCCCCCTCCCCACCACCGACCACTTCCCCCTCCCTACTACCGACCACTTCCCCCTCCCCACTACCGACCACTTCCCCCCTCCCCACTACCGACCACTCCACACTCCCCACTACCGACCACTCCCCCCTCCCCACTGCCGACCACTCCACACTCCCCACTACCGACCACTCCCCCCTCCCCACAACCGACCACTTCCCCCTCCCCACTACCGACCACTTCCCCCTCCCCACTACCGACCACTTCCCCCCCTCCCCACTACCGACCACTTCCCCCTCCCCACTACCGACCACTTCCCCCCCTCCCCACTACCGACCACTCCCCCCTCCCACTACCGACCACTTCCCCCCCTCCCCACTACCGACCACTTCCCCCCTCCCCACTACCGACCACTTCCCCCCTCCCCACTACCGACCACTTCCCCCCCTCCCCACTACCGACCACTTTCCCCTCCCCACTACCGACCACTTTCCCCTCCCCACTACCGACCACTTTCCCCTCCCCACTACCGACCACTCCACCCTCCCCACTACCGACCACTTCCCCCTCCCCACTACCGACCACTCAACACTCCCCACTACCGACCACTCCCCCCTCCCCACTGCCGACCACTCCACACTCCCCACTACCGACCACTCCCCCCTCCCCACTACCGACCACTTCTCCCTCCCCACTACCGACCACTTCCCCCTCCCCACTACCGACCACTTCCCCCCCTCCCCACTACCGACCACTTCCCCCTCCCCACTACCGACCACTTCCCCCCCTCCCCACTACCGACCACTCCCCCCTACCCACTACCGACCACTCCCCCCTCCCACTACCGACCACTTTTCCCTCCCCACTACCGACCACTTTCCCCTCCCCACTACCGACCACTCCACCCTCCCCACTACCGACCACTTCCCCCCTCCCCACTACCGACCACTTCCCCCCTCCCCACTACCGACCACTACCCCCCTCCCCACTACCGACCACTTCCCCCCCTCCCCACTACCGACCACTTCCCCCCCTCCCCACTACCGACCACTTCCCCCTCCCCACTACCGACCACTTCCCCCTCCCCACTACCGACCACTTCCCCCTCCCCACTACCGACCACTTCCCCACCTCCCCACTGCCGACCACTTCCCCACCTCCCCACTACCGACCACTCCCCCCTCCCCACTACCGATCACTCCCCCCTCCCCACTACCGACCACTTCCCCCCTCCCCACTACCGACCACTTCCCCCTCCCCACTACCGACCACTTCCCCCTCCCCACTACCGACCACTTCCCCCCCTCCCCACTACCGACCACTTCCCCCCCTTCCCACTACCGACCACTTCCCCCCTCCCCACTACCGACCACTTCCCCCCTCCCACTACCGACCACTTCCCCCCCCTCCCCACTACCGACCACTTCCCCCCTCCCCACTACCGACCACTTCCCCCCCTCCCCACTACCGACCACTTCCCCCCTCCCCACTACCGACCACTTCCCCCCTCCCCACTACCGACCACTTCCCCCTCCCCACTACCGACCACTTCCCCCTCCCCACTACCGACCACTCCCCCCTCCCCACTACCGACCACTTCCCCCCCTCCCCACTACCGACCACTCCCCCCTCCCCACTACCGACCACTTCCCCCCTCCCCACTACCGACCACTTCCCCCTCCTTACTACCGACCACTTCCCCCTCCCCACTACCGACCACTTTCCCCCCTCCCCACTACCGACCACTTCCCCCCCTCCCCACTACCGACCACTTCCCCCCTCCCCACTACCGACCACTTCCCCCCTCCCACTACCGACCACTTCCCCCCCTCCCCACTACCGACCACTTCCCCCCTCCCCACTACCGACCACTTCCCCCCTCCCCACTACCGACCACTCCCCCCCTCCCCACTACCGACCACTTCCCCCCTCCCCACTACCGACCACTTCCCCCCTCCCCACTACCGACCACTTCCCCCCTCCCCACTGCCGACCACTTCCCCCCCTCCCCACTACCGACCACTTCCCCCCTCCCCATTACCGACCACTTCCCCCCTCCCCAGTACCGACCACTTCCCCCTAAAAATGCAGATGATAAAATCTTTTTCAATCAAATTAAAGAATTTCGGTACTTTAGTGACAATGTAAAAGTTACCTCACACAGACAGCTTGTGAAAGTCACCTCACTCTGACAGCTTGTGAAAGTCACCTCACACAGACAGCTTGTGAAAGTCACCTCACACTGACAGCTTGTGAAAGTCACCTCACACAGACAGCTTGTGAAAGTCACCTCACACTGACAGCTTGTAAAAGTTACCTCACACAGACAGCTTGTGAAAGTCACCTCACTCTGACAGCTTGTGAAAGTCACCTCACACAGACAGCTTGTGAAAGTCACCTCACACTGACAGCTTGTGAAAGTCACCTCACACAGACAGCTTGTGAAAGGAGCATGGGTTATCAACATATTTGTACACAATCATATTCTGATAACTTTTTGAATCTCTTTATTAGTCGTGGTTGAAAAGTTGAGCAGTTAACAGTAGAGATATTTTACCTGTCAGTGAATATTAATTATCCTGTGTTGCCCCATACTCATAACAGCCGACTAAAGCATTGCAAAGCGTCACTACTAAGTTTCATATAAAGTTACAATGTCTGATGCAACTTAATACATTCTTGTACTGTGATATACAATATTCCCCAGGTATTATGAGAGAAGACAACTGTGAACAGTAGCCAGGACGGTTTTCAGTATGAATGACGTCATATAATATCCGAGGAGCCCCTAGGAGTTGACATTGCCTGAGGTAGACCTTAGCTGCATCAGGCAAGAGAACGTTCCTCTCCGTGCACACAGTAGCAGGGAGGACACACGCGCCTCTCCAAGATGCTTCATGAAAAACATTTACCATCTTCAGACTTTATTGTGACATTGGAACACAATCCGAAAATGATGAGGATTAAGAGGGAGGATGATGGCAAAAGGCTACAAGATGATAACCGTGACACACAGAAGGAATGGTCCATAAAATGGTTAATAGTGTAACTCAAGTATATGTAACGTAGTGAAGCTAGATGGAAGGGGCACGAGGTACTCGTGGTACCTCCTGCCCCTTTTAGTACTCGTGGTACTAAATGGGACACTACGTCCTCCATGAGAGAAGGATCTAGGAGTTAATATCACACTGAACCTGCCTCCTGAAACCCGAATAAAACGCATATCATCAGAAATTCTTTATAAATTTGTGTAAGAAATAATTTAGAACCTTGTATTCCACATATGTCAGACCAATTCCGAAATATGCGGCTCCAGTATGAAGTCCATACATTGTCAAACATAAGACAAAGTTGGAGAAAGTTCAAAGGTATGCCACTAGAATAGTTCCAGACCAACGCGATATGAGTCACAAGGAAAGGTTGCATAAATTACACCTCACGTCTCTGGAAGACAGAAGAGTAAGGGGAGACATGATCACTACCTGTAAAATTCTCAGAGGAATTGACAGGGCAGATAAAGATAAACTGTTTAACATGGGTGGTGTGCGAACAAGGGAACACAGGTGGGAACTGAGTACCCAAATGAGCCACAGGGACGTTATAAAGAACTTTTCAGTGTCAGAGTAGTTAACAAGTGGAATGCACTAGGAAGTGATGTTGTGGAAGCTGACTCCATACACAGTTTCAAACGTAGATATGATAGAGCCCAGTAGGCTCAGGAATCTGTACACCAGTTGAGAGGCGGGACAAAATAGCCTGAGCTTCGTAAGCACAATTAGGTGAATACACACACACACACACACACACACACACACACACACACACACACACACACACACACACACACACACACACACACACACACACACACACACACACAGGGGTATGGTAAGGGGCGAAAAGTCGGACTGGCGAACAGTAACAAGTGGAGTACCTCAAGGATCGGTGCTGGGACCAATCCTCTTTCTAATTTACGTAAATGATATGTTTACAGGAGTGGAATCATACATGTCGATGTTTGCAGATGACGCAAAATTAATGAGAAGAGTTGTGACAGACGAGGATTGTAGGATCCTCCAAGAGGACTTAAACAGGCTGCAGAGATGGTCAGAGAAATGGCTACTGGAGTTTAACACCAGTAAATGTAAAGTTATGGAAATGGGATCAGGTGACAGGAGACCAAAGGGACAGTACACAATGAAGGGGAACAGCCTACCTGTAACGATTCGAGAAAGAGACCTGGGAGTGGATGTGACACCTAATCTAACTCCTGAGGCACATATAAATAGGATAACGACAGCAGCGTACTCTACACTGGCGAAAATTAGAACTTCATTCAGAAACCTAAATGAGGAAGCTTTTAGGGCGCTTTACACTGCCTACGTGAGACCCGTCTTAGAGTATGCCGCGCCATCATGGAGCCCCCACCTGAAGAAACACATAAAGAAACTGGAGAAGGTTCAGAGGTTTGCGACGAGGCTTGTCCCAGAGCTACGAGGGATGGGATATGAAGAGCGGCTGAAGGAACTGAACCTTACGACACTAGAGAAAAGAAGGGAGAGAGGAGATATGATAGGGACATATAAAATACTCAGGGGAATTGACAAAGTGGAAATAGATCAAATGTTCACACGTAATAATAACAGAACGAGGGGACATGGGTGGAAACTGGAAACTCAGATGAGTCACAGAGATGTTAGGAAGTTTTCTTTTAGCGTGAGAGTAGTAGAAAAATGGAATGCACTTGGGGAACAGGTTGTGGAAGCAAATACTATTCATACTTTTAAAACTAGGTATGATAGGGAAATGGGACAGGAGTCATTGCTGTAAACAACCGATAGCTAGAAAGGCGGGATCCAAGAGTCAATGCTCGATCCTGCAAGCACATATAGGTGAGTACATATAGGTGAGTACACACACACTCACACTTTGTCCCAGCCCGACAGGAAAAAACAGAGAAGCAAAGGAAGAATCCGTGGTTTAATAGGGAATGTATGAAAGCAAAGGAGCTGAACAAAAGGGCATGGAGGAACTTCCGTAATAACAGAACACCAGAAAGTAGAGAGAGATACCAGAGAACCAGAAACGAGTATGTTAGTGTGAGAAGAGCAGCTGAGAAAGGGTATGAAAATGATATAACTAATAAAGCCAAGACCGAACCCAAGCTACTACACAGTCACATCAGGAGGAAGACAACAGTGAAGGAACAGGTGATGAAACTTAGGGTGGGCGATGACAGGTACACTGAGAATGACAAAGAGGTCTGTGAAGAACTTAACAAAAGGTTCCAGGAGGTCTTTACAATAGAACAGGGAGATGTCACGGCGCTAGAAGAGGTGGCAGCAAACCAGGTTACCTTGGAAAGGTTCGAAATTGCAAGAGATGAGGTCAAGAAGCACCTATTGGAGCTGGACGTGAGAAAAGCTGTTGGGCCGGACGGAATCTCACCATGGGTATTGAAAGAGTGTGCAGGAGCACTTTGCTTGCCACTCTCCATAGTGTATAGTATGTCACTGGAAACGGGAGACCTACCAGAAATATGGAAGACTGCTAATGTAGTACCAATATACAAAAAGGGTGACAGACAAGAGGCACTGAACTACAGGCCAGTGTCCTTAACTTGTATACCATGCAAGGTGATGGAGAAGATTGTGAGAAAAAACCTAGTAACACATCTGGAGAGAAGAGACTTCGTGACAACCCATCAACATGGGTTCAGGGAGGGTAAATCTTGCCTTACAGGCTTGATAGAATTCTACGATCAGGTGACAAAGATTAAGCAAGAAAGAGAAGGATGGGCGGACTGCATTTTTTTGGACTGTCGGAAAGCCTTTGACACAGTACCCCATAAAAGGTTGATGCATAAGCTGGAGAAACAGGCAGGAGTAACTGGTAGGGCGCTCCAGTGGATAAGGGAGTACCTAAGCAATAGGAAGCAGAGAGTTACAGTGAGGGGTGAGACCTCAGAATGACGTGAAGTCACCAGTGGAGTTCCAGAGGGCTCTGTGCTTGGACCTATCCTGTTTCTGATATACGTAAATGATCTCCCAGAGGGTATAGACTCATTCCTCTCAATGTTTGCTGACGACGCCAAAATTATGAGAAGGATTAAGACAGAAGAGGACAGCTTGAGGCTTCATGAAGACCTGGACAAGCTGCAGGAATGGTCGAACAAATGGCTGTTACAGTTTAACCCAAGCAAATGTAATGTAATGAAGATATGGGTAGGAAGCAGGAGGCCAGATACAAGGTATCATTTGGGAGATGAGATACTTCAAGAGTCAAAGAGAGAGAGAAAGACCTGGGGGTTGATATCACGCCAGACCTGTCCCCTGAAGCTCATATCAAGAGGATAACATCAGCAGCATATGCCAGGTTGGCTAACATAAGAACGGCCTTTAGAAACTTGTGTAAGGAATCTTTCAGAACATTATATACCACATATGTCAGACCAATCCTGGAGTATGCGGCTCCAGCATGGAGTCCATATCTAGTCAAGCATAAGACTAAACTGGAAAAGGTTCAAAGGTTTGCCACCAGACTAGTACCCGAGCTGAGAGGTATGAGCTACGAGGAGAGACTACGGGAATTAAATCTCACTTCGTTGGAAGACAGAAGAGTTATGGGGGACATGATCACCACATTCAAGATTCTCAAGGGAATCGACAGGGTTGATAAAGACAAGCTATTTAACACAAGGGGCACACGCACTAGGGGACACAGGTGGAAACTGAGTGCCCAAATAAGCCACAGGGATATTAGAAAGAACTTTTTTAGTGTCAGAGTGGTTGACAAATGGAATGCATTAGGAAGTGATGTGGTGGAGGCTAACTCCATACACAGTTTCAAGTGTAGATATGATAGAGCCCAATAGGCTCAGGAACCTGTACACCTGTTGATTGACGGTTTAGAGGCGGGACCAAAGAACCAGAGCTCAACCTCCGCAAGCACAACTAGGTGAGTACAACTAGGTGAGTACAACTAGGTGAGTACACACACACACACACACGCTCACTCACACACACACACACACACACACACACACACACACACACACACACACACACACACACACACACACACAGGGGCCTCGTAGCCTGGTGGATAGCGCGCAGGACTCGTAATTCTGTGGCGCGGGTTCGATTCCCGCACGAGGCAGAAACAAATGGGCAAAGTTTCTTTCACCCTAAGTGCCCCTGTTACCTAGCAGTAAATAGGTACCTAGGAGTTAGTCAGCTGTCACGGGCTGCTTCCTGGGGGTGTGTGTGTGTGTGGTGTGGGAAAAAAAAAAAAAAAAAAAAAAAAAGTAGTTAGTAAATAGTTGATTGACAGTTGAGAGGCGGGCCGAAAGAGCAAAGCTCAACCCCCGCAAAAAAAAACACAACTAGTAAACACACACACACACACACACACACACACACACACACACACACACACAGGTATCTAACAATTAGACACCTGCTATGGACTGTATTATGGAGATGTAATTACCTAAGTGACGTAATTACCTAAGTGTAGTAACAGGAAGAGAGCTATGACCGCACGGAAGATAAATAAATCTCTCAAGGACCATCTGGTCCGAGCAGGTCTTAGACAGGAGACCCAGCCTGCACAGTAAAGGTGCTAGCAATGCAGCAGAACTAGCCTCTCTCCCCTAACATGCCAGTGAAACAAGTTTTTGGGTCCCCAAACAGCGCCATCTGTTGCATGTAAGAGCAACACACATGCTATACTAAATATGTTGCAATTCCATTTCAATGTTTCTGATTGCATTGATAAATTGAATTTTCATAGATTTTGATTTATTTTCATTTTGATTTAACTATTTTGCGTGAATTGTGTTGGAATTGAGCTGTGTTGTTTACTATATTGTTCATTTCGTGGATATAGTTTTTTTCATATTTTTATTTAATTTTTTAACTGTTTTTCTTATATTTCAGTGATGGGAACATCAGATCACTTGATGTTCCCAATATTCTGGTGGGAACATCAGACCATTTGGGATGGCATCGGGCAAGGGAGTGGGGAATGGTGGTGATGACGAGGGGACGGAGGTGTGAGATGGTGGAGAGGACGAGGGTACAAGGGACAGGGTAATGGTGGGGAAGGACGAGGGGATGGGGGAGTTTGGGATGGTGTGGACGAGGGGATTGGGGGAATGGAAAATGGTAGGGTGGACAAAGGGACAGGGGAGTGGGGCATGGTGGGAAGGAAGAGGGGATGGTGGAGTAGGGAATGGTGGGGAGGACGAGAGGACGGTGGAGTAGGGAATGGTTGGGAGGCCGAGGAGACGGGTGAGGGGGGAATAGTAGAGAGGACTGGGGGACAGGGCAGATTGCTGTGGCTCAGCAATGCACATGCGTTGCTGAGCCACAGCAACGCATAGCCGGGTACTGCTAGTACCCGGCATAAATAAAAATGAAATGTCCGTTTGTTCAAAATCGCTAATCTCCGCAAGTTCTTCGCTGATTGCTTTTAAATTTTCACACAACGTTCCAATCGCATCCGAGCGGGGTTTTATATACATACTGTATAGATGTTACGTCTGTGACTGGAAAAAAACATGCTTTTTTGAAAAACTGTTTTTCATGTGAGGGGAAATCTTCGAAACCTCTTTACCGATTGCTTTGAAATTTTGACACAAAGTTGCATTCGAATAGGTGCGTGTTTTTATATTCCTTCTATACACATGCCTCACCTGTGACAGGCAAAAATATGCTATTTTTTAAACAGCTGAATTTGTTACAAGTAAGAGCAACACACGCTGTACTATATATGTTACTATTCCATTTCATTGTTTTTGATTGCATTGATAAGTTGAATTTTCATAGATTTCGATTTATTTTCATTTTGATTTCATTATTTTGTGTGAAAATATGTTGGAATTGAGCTGTGATGTTTACCATACTATTCATTTTGTGGGTATAGTTCATTTTTTTATTTTTTCATTTAGTTTTTTTAAATGTTTTTCTTATATTTCGGTGACGGGAACATCAGATCATTTGATGTTCCCAATTTTCTGATGGGAATATCAGATCATTTTGAAATGCATTGGACGAGGGAGCGGGGAATGGTGGGGAGGATGAGGGGACAGGGGAGGGTGTAATGGTGGGGAGGACAAGGGGATGGGGGAAGTTGGGGATGATGGGGATGAGGGGACAGGGAAATGGAGAATGGTGGGGAGGATAAGGGCACAGGGAAGTGGGGGATGGCGAGGAGAATGAGGGGATGGGGGAGTGGGAGATGGTGGAGTGGACGAGAAAATGGTGGAGTTGGGAATGGTTAGGAGGACGAGGGGACGCTGGAGTGGGGGATAGTGGGGAGTACAAAGGGACTAGGGAGGGGGGGAATGGTGGGGAGGACGAGGGAGTGGGGAATAGTTGGGAGGACGAGAGGACAGGGGAGTGAGGAATGGTTAGGAGGACGAGGGGATGAGGGAGAGGGGAATGGTGGGGGAGGACTGAGAGACAGGGGAATGACCCTGTTATGACCCCAGGTGACCTGAAAAACGAGTTTATCCTTATTAAAGTTATTCAACAAGCTAGCCCCAACAGAGAGGTCAAAGGAAATATAGACATGTGAATATATATTAAATACTTGGCAAATCTTAATGAACAGTTTAAATGCATGGGCAGAGGATAAATATGTGAAGAAGGACATGACATGAGATGTCGAGATTTTGGCTGACAAGGTATAAGGTTCGGTGTGAAGCTCCATTAGCCCCAGCCCCCTCAGGTCAAGACAGATCTTAGGGGCCTGTCTGGGATATCAGTCCTGACCTGAGGGGGTTGGGGCTAATGGAGTTTAAACCTCCAAAGAAAGCTCTGGCTGCTGCACCAGACTGTTGCTTGCGTACAGGTGGACAACGTTTCCCAACCACTTTCTGCCGGAACCAACAACCGACCTCGGCCGCCACACTCCCGCTACCGTCGGTCGTCCAACAATAAACTCTGGAGTGCTTGAATTTTTTTTCAGGAGATCACCTGTACGCTTCTTTATCTCGGAGAAGGGTTCAGCGTCACATATCTAGGGGGTGCGGCTCCAACACTGGCCTCGTTGTCCTGTGTACACACCCTACTTGAGCTGCTGTGACTCCCCACTCTCTCATTGTTTGGAATGATCTCCTCAATCCCCGATTTGTAAATCAGTATTTTCTATCACCCTGTCTGCAGCTGTGATCCTTTCTGTCTTCTGCTTTTTGGGAAGCCTCACCAGGCTTCTCCTATTCCTGACTCGAGCACTAGGTCGTCCTCAGGCTTCACACATAACACCTGACTGGTTCTCTCCTATTGACGGAGCACGAAACTTGAGGTTCCTCCCTTACTGCCAGGAGCACAAACACAGTACAACCTCCTCTCACGACCTCTGCTGCTCGAGTGAGGTCAAGACATTCACAGCGAGCCTCATACTTTGTCAGCCAAAATCTCAACATCTCATGTCATGTCCTTATTCACATATTTATCCTCTGCGCATGCTTTTAAACTGTTCATTAACATTTGCCAAGTATTTAATATATATTCACATGTCTATATTTCCTTTGGCCTCTCAGTTGGGGTTAGCTTGTTGAATAACTCTCAGAGGGATAGACTCGTTTCTCAGGCCACCTGGGGTCATAACAAAGATTGCTGTGGCTCAGCAACGTACATGCGTTGCTGAGCCACAGCAACGCGTGGCCGGGTACAGCTAATTTCCGGGTACAGCAAAGCGTTTCTGCCCGAAACGATTTGCGTAATAGTGGCTTTAGGCATTGTATGTACTAGCTCTATCTATTAAGCCAACAAACTTTGTAAAATCTCTTTATGTATGTACCTTACCTAAATAAAAAAATTTATTATTATTATTATAATAGTAAATATCATACGTTTTGCGTTTTACCGTCCACCGACTGAGTTTTATTCTTAGCAAAGACAGACGCAAACGGTTAGTTAGACGCAAATACGTAATCCAGTGGTAGGTCAAATAGGACATTGTGTAAATATAAAGGTAGGAGAAGTTTTGTGCAGTTTAATCATATTTTTGAAACTTTTGTATTTTATATCACAGAAAAAAATTAAAATTTGGGAAAGTTGTGCACGGATTCAGAGTTTTTTAAAAAGTTTGGAGGATTATGTACCAGAAAACTAATAAGTATGATAAAAAATTTTGCAGTTTAAGAAGTATTATAACTTTTGTTGTTCCTGTGGCAGAAAAAAATAAATGTTTGGACAAGTTGTTTGCAATTTTAAAAATGTTTAAAATGTTTTATGGTTTATGTATAGGAAAAATATGAATTTTGGAAAGTTGGGGGAAGTTTTAGATATTTTAAATGTTTCGTTTTTTTTAAATTAAGATCATAAGTTGATAATAGATTATATGAAAAGAATAAGGCGTCTCTCTCTCTCTCTCTCTCTCTCTCTCTCTCTCTCTCTCTCTCTCTCTCTCTCTCTCTCTCTCTCTCTCTCTCTCTCTCTCTCTCTCTCTCTCTCTCTCTCTCTCTCTCTCTCTCTCTCTCTCTCTCTCTCTCTCTCTCTCTCTCTCTCTCTCTCTCTCTCTCTCTCTCTCTCTCTCTCTCTCTCTCTCTCTCTCTCTCTCTCTCTCTCTCTCTCTCTCTCCCCCCCAACAGTTCAGGACAACAGCACACAATATAACCATATACAAGCGGACTACTGCTGTCAGCACTCCATTCTGTTAAAGCCTCGCTAAATGCCGCTGACATTATATTTGTTTGTTCCATTACCTCCCTTCGTCAGCGATGCTCATTATTTGATATTTTCTTTTTTCTTTTTGTCAGTGTCAAATAATCTTAAAATATAAAAAACAAAAATGTTCTGCAGAGTTGAACTAGTATATTATTTTCACGGGTTGAGTATATGTGAAGTAATAAAGTATTATCTAATATCACAGAGTTGACAGGTTTACTGCACAGCGCTTCTGATTGGCTCGGCTGGCCAGTTTACCAAACCAGACTAATTGCCGTTAATTAGTGGCACTCGTTGGCTTTACCAGCGCTTGATGGTGAATTATGTTGAAATTTTGGTTATGTTCCGTTAATAAAGTTGACTTTAATTGACTTCCTCAACTTATGTCACACTGCTAATGTGCTACGGGATAACTGATCAGGACGAGCGCCTCGTTACAGTCGTTACTGCTGACAGGCGATGTCCTGTCGCTGTCGCTACAGTAGGCGCTGACCCTCAAGTGTAACACAGGCACCGACCCTCAAGTGTAACACAGGCACCGACCCTCAAGTGTAACACAGGCACCGACTCTCAAGTGTAACACAGGCACCAACCCTCAAGTGTAACACAGGCACCAACCCTCAAGTGTTACACAGGCACCGACCCTCAAGTGTAACACTGGCACCAACCCTCAAGTGTAACACAAGCACCGACCCTCAAGTGTAACACAAGCACCGACCCTCAAGTGTAACACAAGCACCGACCCTCAAGTGTAACACAGGCACCAACCCTCAAGTGTAACACAAGCACCGACCCTCAAGTGTAACACAGGCACCGACCCTCAAGTGTAACACAAGCACCGACCCTCAAGTGTAACACAGGCACCGACCCTCAAGTGTAACACAGGCACCGACCCTCAAGTGTAACACAGGCACCGACCCTCAAGTGTAACACAGGCACCGACCCTCAAGTGTAACACTGGCACCGACCCTCAAGTGTAACACAGGCACCGACCCTCAAGTGTAACACAAGCACCGACCCTCAAGTGTAACACAAGCACCGACCCTCAAGTGTAACACAGGCACCGACCCTCAAGTGTAACACAAGCACCGACCCTCAAGTGTAACACAAGCACCGACCCTCAAGTGTAACACAGGCACCGACCCTCAAGTGTAACACAGGCACCGACCCTCAAGTGTAACACAAGCACCGACCCTCAAGTGTAACACAGGCACCGACCCTCAAGTGTAACACTGGCACCGACCCTCAAGTGTAACACAGGCACCGACCCTCAAGTGTAACACAGGCACCGACCCTCAAGTGTAACACAAGCACCGACCCTCAAGTGTAACACAAGCACCGACCCTCAAGTGTAACACTGGCACCGACCCTCAAGTGTAACACAAGCACCGACCCTCAAGTGTAACACAAGCACCGACCCTCAAGTGTAACACAAGCACCGACCCTCAAGTGTAACACTGGCACCGACCCTCAAGTGTAACACAAGCACCGATCCTCAAGTGTAACACTGGCACCGACCCTCAAGTGTGACACAAGCACGACCCTCAAGTGTAACTCAAGCACTGAGTTACACTTGTGTATAATGCGTGTCCCCTCATGTGTATAATGCCTCTTGGGACACGTTTAGTGCACATGCAATGTCTTTTTGGGACACATGTTTAGTGTACTTATAATGCCTCTTGGGACACACGTTTAGTGCACTTATAATGCCTCTTGGGACATACGTTTAGTTCACTTATAATGTCTCTTGGGACACCCGTTTAGTGCACTTATAATGTCTCTTGGAACAAATGATTAGTGCACTTATAATGTCTCTTGGAACATATGATTAGTGTACTTATAATGCCTCTTGGGACAAACGTTTAGTTCACTTATAATGCCTCTTGGGACAAACGTTTAGTTCACTTATAATGTCTCTTGGGACACACGATTAGTGCACTTATAATGTCTCTTGGGACACACGTTTAGTGCACTTATAATGTCTCTTGGAACAAATGATTAGTGCACTTATAATGCCTCTTGGGACACACGTTTAGTGCACTTATAATGCCTCTTGGGACAAACGTTTAGTTCACTTATAATGTCTCTTGGGACAAACGTTTAGTTCACTTATAATGTCTCTTGGGACACACGATTAGTGCACTTATAATGTCTCTTGGGATACACGTTTAGTGCACTTATATTGCCTCTTGGGACACACGTTTAGTGCACTTATAATGCCTCTTGGAACATATGATTAGTGTACTTATAATGCCTCTTGGGACAAACGTTTAGTTCACTTATAATGTCTCTTGGGACACACGATTAGTGAACTTATAATGTTTCTTGGGACACACGATTTGTGCACTTATAATGCCTCTTGGGACACACGTTTAGTTCACTTATAATGTCTCTTGGGACAAACGTTTAGTTCACTTATAATGTCTCTTGGGACACACGTTTAGTGCACTTATAATGTCTCTTGGGACACACGTTTAGTGCACTTATAATGCCTCTTGGGACACACGTTTAGTGCACTTATAATGCCTCTTGGGATACACGTTTAGGGCACTTATAATGCCTCTTGGGACACACGTTTAGTGCACTTATAATGTCTCTTGGGACACACGTTTAGTGCACTTATAATGCCTCTTGGGACACACGTTTAGTGCACTTATAATGCCTCTTGGGATACACGTTTAGGGCACTTATAATGCCTCTTGGGACACACGTTTAGTGCACTTATAATGCCTCTTGGAACATATGATTAGTGTACTTATAATGCCTCTTGGGACAAACGTTTAGTTCACTTATAATGTCTCTTGGGACACACGATTAATGAACTTATAATGTTTCTTGGGACACACGATTTGTGCACTTATAATGCCTCTTGGGACACACGTTTAGTTCACTTATAATGTCTCTTGGGACAAACGTTTAGTTCACTTATAATGTCTCTTGGGACACACGTTTAGTGCACTTATAATGTCTCTTGGAACAAATGATTAGTGTACTTATAATGCCTCTTGGGACAAACATTTAGTTCACTTATAATGTCTCTTGGGACACACGTTTAGTGCACTTATAATGCCTCTTGGGACACACGTTTAGTGCACTTATAATGCCTCTTGGGATACACGTTTAGGGCACTTATAATGCCTCTTGGGACACACGTTTAGTGCACTTATAATGCCTCTTGGAACATATGATTAGTGTACTTATAATGCCTCTTGGGACACCCGTTTAGTGCACTTATAATGTCTCTTGGAACAAATGATTAGTGCACTTATAATGTCTCTTGGAACATATGATTAGTGTACTTATAATGCCTCTTGGGACAAACGTTTAGTTCACTTATAATGTCTCTTGGGACACACGATTAGTGCACTTATAATGTCTCTTGGGACACACGTTTAGTGCACTTATAATGTCTCTTGGAACAAATGATTAGTGCACTTATAATGCCTCTTGGGACACACGTTTAGTGCACTTATAATGCCTCTTGGGACAAACGTTTAGTTCACTTATAATGTCTCTTGGGACAAACGTTTAGTTCACTTATAATGTCTCTTGGGACACACGATTAGTGCACTTATAATGTCTCTTGGGATACACGTTTAGTGCACTTATATTGCCTCTTGGGACACACGTTTAGTGCACTTATAATGCCTCTTGGAACATATGATTAGTGTACTTATAATGCCTCTTGGGACAAACGTTTAGTTCACTTATAATGTCTCTTGGGACATACGATTAGTGAACTTATAATGTTTCTTGGGACACACGATTTGTGCACTTATAATGCCTCTTGGGACACACGTTTAGTTCACTTATAATGTCTCTTGGGACAAACGTTTAGTTCACTTATAATGTCTCTTGGGACACACGTTTAGTGCACTTATAATGTCTCTTGGGACACACGTTTAGTGCACTTATAATGCCTCTTGGGACACACGTTTAGTGCACTTATAATGCCTCTTGGGATACACGTTTAGGGCACTTATAATGCCTCTTGGGACACACGTTTAGTGCACTTATAATGTCTCTTGGGACACACGTTTAGTGCACTTATAATGCCTCTTGGGACACACGTTTAGTGCACTTATAATGCCTCTTGGGATACACGTTTAGGGCACTTATAATGCCTCTTGGGACACACGTTTAGTGCACTTATAATGCCTCTTGGAACATATGATTAGTGTACTTATAATGCCTCTTGGGACAAACGTTTAGTTCACTTATAATGTCTCTTGGGACACACGATTAGTGAACTTATAATGTTTCTTGGGACACACGATTTGTGCACTTATAATGCCTCTTGGGACACACGTTTAGTTCACTTATAATGTCTCTTGGGACAAACGTTTAGTTCACTTATAATGTCTCTTGGGACACACGTTTAGTGCACTTATAATGTCTCTTGGAACAAATGATTAGTGTACTTATAATGCCTCTTGGGACAAACGTTTAGTTCACTTATAATGTCTCTTGGGACACACGTTTAGTGCACTTATAATGCCTCTTGGGACAAATGATTAGTGCACTTATAATGCCTCTTGGGACACACGTTTAGTGCACCTATAATGCCTCTTGGGACACACGTTTAGTGCACTTATAATGCCTCTTGGGACACACGTTTTAGTAGCATAAATTAGTAGTAGAACCGTCCGCAACCCCTGAGCAGGTGAGCCAGGTATCGCACCCGGATACCTTGCGATACCTCGTCCTCCTGCCCAGGTATCGCACCCGGATCTAGTCTTAAGGGGGTGAGGGAGGGCCCCCTGCGCGGCCGTGCCTTCCTGCCAACCACACATCGAAACTACAATGTTCGTACAACGTTCGAACAAGTTTTAACACCTAACAAGTGATAACATCCAATATAGTATGTTGTAACAACGTTCTATTACGTCAAAAACACGTTAAGCCAAGATGTAACAACTTTATTAAAAGTTGTAATAAGCGGAAAATAGGGACAGTTTTGGTTTGTGTTTCCTGGGTATAGTCTCTCGGGACGTCCTGCGTTGCCAATGATGAAAGGAGGTTGTAAGGATAGGAGGGGTATGTGTAACAGGTGTGTAGCAGGTGTGCAGCACGTGTACAGGTGTGTTTATGTTAAAGTGTAAGTAATAGGAGCGTAGTGTTTTACAGGTGTTAAGCATAGGCCTCTAGATCTGAGCATAGGCCTTCTAGAGTTAAGCATGGTAGGGTAGGTAGGTAGGTAGGGTAGGTAGGGTAGGGTAGGTGCATGGGGCACGCACCCTTCTGACTCTGAGGCATACCAAGGGAATAGGAGGGAGGGGAGCGGCCGCGCGCGTGACCAAACCCAATGTTCACATCTAGTTGTACTTGCTCTGTGCTAACAGCTGTCCACGATCCATCATTCAGATTCGGGTAGGGTGTGACTGACGTGAATGAATGGGATGGGGGCGGGAAGAGGTATAGTAGGGGCACGCACATGACTGCGTGCCCCTATATATATATATATATATATATATATATATATATATATATATATATATATATATATATATATATATATATATATATATATATATATATATATATGTACATATATATATATATATATATATATATATATATATATATATATATATATATACATATATATATATATATATATATATATATATATATATATATATATAACTGAAAACTCACACCCCAGAAGTGACTCGAACCCATACTCCCAGAAGCAATGCATCTGGTATGTAAAAGACGCCTTAATCCACTTGACCATCACGACCGGACATAATGAGGTGATAGCCTAAGCTGAGGTGATGAGTGAGGTGATTTGGTAAAATGCTATGCCCAAGATTACTATCCGAGTGCCGGCGGTGGGGTGGTTCAAATAGCTTAGGCTATCACCTCATTATGTCCGGTCGTGATGGTCAAGTGGATTAAGGCGTCTTGTACATACCAGATGCATTGCTTCTGGGAGTATGGGTTCGAGTCACTTCTGGGGTGTGAGTTTTCAGTTGCATATTGTCCTGGGGACCATTCAGGCTTGTTCGCATTTGTGTTCCTCACGTGTGCCCCAAAGAATGAGGTGATTTGGTAAAATGCTATGCCCAAGATTACTATCCGAGTGCCGGCGGTGGGGTGGTTCAAATAGCTTAGGCTATCACCTCATTATGTCCGGTCGTGATGGTCAAGTGGATTAAGGCGTCTTGTACATACCAGATGCATTGCTTCTGGGAGTATGGGTTCGAGTCACTTCTGGGGTGTGAGTTTTCAGTTGCATATTGTCCTGGGGACCATTCAGGCTTGTTCGCATTTGTGTTCCTCACGTGTGCCCCAAAGAATGAGGTGATTTGGTAAAATGCTATGCCCAAGATTACTATCCGAGTGCCGGCGGTGGGGTGGTTCAAATAGCTTAGGCTATCACCTCATTATGTCCGGTCGTGATGGTCAAGTGGATTAAGGCGTCTTGTACATACCAGATGCATTGCTTCTGGGAGTATGGGTTCGAGTCACTTCTGGGGTGTGAGTTTTCAGTTGCATATTGTCCTGGGGACCATTCAGGCTTGTTCGCATTTGTGTTCCTCACGTGTGCCCCAAAGAATGAGGTGATTTGGTAAAATGCTATGCCCAAGATTACTATCCGAGTGCCGGCGGTGGGGTGGTTCAAATAGCTTAGGCTATCACCTCATTATGTCCGGTCGTGATGGTCAAGTGGATTAAGGCGTCTTGTACATACCAGATGCATTGCTTCTGGGAGTATGGGTTCGAGTCACTTCTGGGGTGTGAGTTTTCAGTTGCATATTGTCCTGGGGACCATTCAGGCTTGTTCGCATTTGTGTTCCTCACGTGTGCCCCAAAGAATGAGGTGATTTGGTAAAATGCTATGCCCAAGATTACTATCCGAGTGCCGGAGGTGGGGTGGTTCAAATAGCTTAGGCTATCACCTCATTATGTCCGGTCGTGATGGTCAAGTGGATTAAGGCGTCTTGTACATACCAGATGCATTGCTTCTGGGAGTATGGGTTCGAGTCACTTCTGGGGTGTGAGTTTTCAGTTGCATATTGTCCTGGGGACCATTCAGGCTTGTTCGCATTTGTGTTCCTCACGTGTGCCCCAAAGAATGAGGTGATTTGGTAAAATGCTATGCCCAAGATTACTATCCGAGTGCCGGCGGTGGGGTGGTTCAAATAGCTTAGGCTATCACCTCATTATGTCCGGTCGTGATGGTCAAGTGGATTAAGGCGTCTTGTACATACCAGATGCATTGCTTCTGGGAGTATGGGTTCGAGTCACTTCTGGGGTGTGAGTTTTCAGTTGCATATTGTCCTGGGGACCATTCAGGCTTGTTCGCATATATATATATATATATATATATATGTCGTACCTAGTAGCCAGAACTCACTTCTCAGCCTACTATTCAAGGCCCGATTTGCCTAATAAGCCAAGTTTTCCTGAATTAATATATTTACTATAATTTTTTTCTTATGAAATGATAAAGCAACCCTTTTCTCTATGTATGAGGTCAATTTTTTTTTATTGGAGTTAAAATTAACGTAGATATATGACCGAACCTAACCAACCCTACCTAACCTAACCTAACCTATATTTATAGGTAAGGTTAGGTTAGGTAGCCAAAAAAAGCTAGGTTAGGTTAGGTTAGGTAGGTTAGGTAGACGAAAAAACATTAATTCATGAAAACTTGGCTTATTAGGCAAATCGGGCCTTGAATAGTAGGCTGAGAAGTGCGTTCTGGCTATTAGGTACGACATATATATATATATATATATATATATATATATATATATATATATATATATGTCGTACCTAATAGCCAGAACGCACTTCTCAGCCTACTATTCAAGGCCCGATTTGCCTAATAAGCCAAGTTTTCATGAATTAATGTTTTTTCGACTACCTAACCTACCTAACCTAACCTAACCTAGCTTTTTTTGGCTACCTAACCTAACCTTACCTATAAATATAGGTTAGGTTAGGTTAGGTAGGGTTGGTTAGGTTCGGTCATATATCTACGTTAATTTTAACTCCAATAAAAAAAATTGACCTCATACATAGAAAAAAGGGGTTGCTTTATCATTTCATAAGAAAAAAATTATAGTAAATATATTAATTCAGGAAAACTTGGCTTATTAGGCAAATCGGGCCTTGAATAGTAGGCTGAGAAGTGAGTTCTGGCTACTAGGTACGACATATATATATATATACATATATATATATATATATATGGCACAACTCTCCTAAACACGAGAGTTAAGTATACAACTTTAGAACACTTTCCCACCAGGAGACTCGAACCCTAGCCAGCACAGAAGCCTTCCAGCAACTGGCATAACAGGTACGCCTTAACCCTCTCCACCACCCGCTCAGACCCTTAAAAGAGATGGTAATTTCGGAGTATTTAAATACACCAAAGATCATCACCTCCCAAGAGCACTAGAGCAAGTGAGGGGTCATTTAGACGTTAATTTCATCAAGTCCCTGTTAATATGGGAAGACACAGTGTCTATGCTTAAGGCACAACTCTCCTAAACACGAGAGTTAAGTATACAACTTTAGAACACTTTCCCACCAGGAGACTCGAACCCTAGCCAGCACAGAAGCCTTCCAGCAACTGGCATAACAGGTACGCCTTAACCCTCTCCACCACCCGCTCAGACCCTTAAAAGAGATGGTAATTTCGGAGTATTTTTATTTCTGTGCTGGCTAGGGTTCGAGTCTCCTGGTGGGAAAGTGTTCTAAAGTTGTATACTTAACTCTCGTGTTTAGGAGAGTTGTGCCTAAAGCATAGACACTGTGTCTTCCCATATTAACAGGGACTTGATGAAATTAACGTCTAAATGACCACTCACTTGCTCTAGTGCTCTTGGGAGGTGTTGATCTTTGGTGTATTTAAATACTCCGAAATTACCATCTCTTTTAAGGGTCTGAGCAGGTGGTGGAGAGGGTTAAGGCGTACCTGTTATGCCAGTTGCTGGAAGGCTTCTGTGCTGGCTAGGGTTCGAGTCTCCTGGTGGGAAAGTGTTCTAAAGTTGTATACTTAACTCTCGTGTTTAGGAGAGTTGTGCCTTAAGCATAGACACTGTGTCTTCCCATATTAACAGGGACTTGATGAAATTAACGTCTAAATGACCCCTCACTTGCTCTAGTGCTCTTGGGAGGTGATGATCTTTGGTGTATTTAAATACTCCGAAATTACCATCTCTTTTAAGGGTCTGAGCGGGTGGTGGAGAGGGTTAAGGCGTACCTGTTATGCCAGTTGCTGGAAGGCTTCTGTGCTGGCTAGGGTTCGAGTCTCCTGGTGGGAAAGTGTTCTAAAGTTGTATACTTAACTCTCGTGTTTAGGAGAGTTGTGCCTTAAGCATAGACACTGTGTCTTCCCATATTAACAGGGACTTGATGAAATTAACGTCTAAATGACCCCTCACTTGCTCTAGTGCTCTTGGGAGGTGATGATCTTTGGTGTATTTAAATACTCCGAAATTACCATCTCTTTTAAGGGTCTGAGCGGGTGGTGGAGAGGGTTAAGGCGTACCTGTTATGCCAGTTGCTGGAAGGCTTCTGTGCTGGCTAGGGTTCGAGTCTCCTGGTGGGAAAGTGTTCTAAAGTTGTATATATATATATATATATATATATATATATATATATATATATATATATATATATATATATATATATATATATATATATATATATATATATATATATGTCGTACCTAGTAGCCAAAATGCACTTCTCAGCCCACTATGCGAGGCCCGATTTGCCTAATAAGCCAAGTTTTCATGAATTAATTGTTTTCCGACTACCTAACCTACCTAACCTAACCTAACCTAACTTTTTCGGCTACCTAACCTAACCTAACCTATAAAGATAGGTTAGGTTAGGTAGGGTTGGTTAGGTTCGGTCATATATCTACGGTATTTTTAACTCCAATAAAAAAAATTGACCTCATACATAATGAAATGGGTAGCTTTATCATTTCATAAGAACAAAATTGGAGAAAATATATTAATTCAGGAAAACTTGGCTTACTAGGCAAATCGGGCCTTGCATAGTAGGCTGAGAAGTGCTTTCTGGCTACTAGGTACGACATATATATATTGTATATATATATTGCCTCAAGAAAGGCAATTCTTGAGGCAATTCACATAAGAATAGAGCGACCTACCATGAACACCCAAATCACGGAACTATTTACTCTACCCACCATGAGAGTAAGGACAAGACAAGAACATATCGATGCCAACACAGAAGACAATGTCCAACATAACAGGCCAATTACACTGGATTAATCTTGGTGTTTAGATAGGAGCTGCCTCGTATGGGCCAATAAGCCTTCTGCAGCCTCTATGTTTCACCTCACATTTATCCCTTATGTATCCCCCCATGTTTTCACCTTTATTGTATTATCACCTGACCCAGTGCGGGTATAAAATCAACTAGTATTGTAAGATCTGTTCACTTGAGAATGAACCATGGAGGTTCGAAACGTTGTGCAAATTATATAAATAAGTGTAATACACTCTATAGTAAATCACTTCTTTTCTTCACCTCAAAAGTACGAAAATGAGTTTTGGAGAACTCCTATTTCAATTAAGCCCTGATGCTAAGAAAATAGTTAGAGGGATAGAAGCCCTAAACCAGAAAATAATAAACATAGAATATGCGGTCATATTCAATGAAACATATATATATATATATATATATAGCTGTACGGGGGTCAGGTGAGAAAACAAGTAGAATCAAGGAAAAGGCAAGGGGATAAATAAGGGGATAATAGGTGTCGAAGCACATACAAAGATTAATCGCGTGTAATAGGCCTATTATGTTGGACATTGTCTTCTGTGTTGGCATCGTTCTGGTCTTGTCATTACTCTTATGGTGGGTAGAGTAAATAGTTCCGTGATTTGGGTATTCATGGTAGGTTGTTGTATTCTTATGTGGATTGCTTCAAGAATTTGTAATCTTCTTACATCTTGGGTTTTGTCTATTATACAAGAGTTTTTATTCAGCATTTCTCTTGTTAGGGTGATGCCAAGGGCTTGTCTCATGTGATGCCAAGGGGCACGGGATTGAAGATGACCGGTCAAATGTATCGTCAGTTTGGTCGACGTCATACCTATGTACTTAGATTGAAGGTTACATCCTTCATGGGGGCAAGTGTACATGTATACAACGCTTGACTGCTGTAAAGGGTTCTCCGTCGGCTTCGGGCTGTTTTTAGTAAGGAGTTCGGTAGTCTTCTTTGCTTTATAGAATATGATCAGGTCTATGTTTTGGGTAGGAATAGTGTTTTTTTATGACCGCAGAATATGCAGTCATATTGAATGAGACATGTTTAAAAGAAAACCTATTGTCAGTATACACCAATATAAACCCACATGACCCAGCAGTCTGCAACGCACAGATTACCTCAACCCGTTCTCGCAAATTCGTAAAGTCAGTATTGACTTATTAACTACGTGCATAGGTGATATACTAAACATAATAGATACCCTTAAAAAGATTCATAGAAAACACCAACCTTACCTAACCTTGTTAGTATCTTAAGATAAGCATCTTATTGCTTCGTAATTACAATTATTACTTAACCTATACCTATTATAGGTTAGGTAATAATTGTAATTACGAAGCAATAAGATGCTTATCTTAACATGCTAAGTAGGTTAGGTAAGGTCGGTGTTTTCTATGAATCTTTTTAAGGGTATCTATTATGTTAAGTATGTATAAGTCAATATTGACTTATTAAATTTGCGAGAACGGGTTGGATTACCTATAGGTATAGGCAAGACCTCATACGGCATCAACTAAACATGAAGAAGGAAGCCCTCCGAACCCTTACAGATCAAATTGAACATCAGTTAAACAAATAGACCAAGTACGACATCCCCAACCAACTCAAGCAAACCATTAACAGTGAACTATTTAACCTGAAACAACAACACAAAACTAGAAACGAAGACACTCCGTAAGTTAACAGCCCTAAACGGTGGCCAGCCCTAAGGAGTGTTGTTCGCTAATTTTTATATGGGAACCATCGAAGACAAAGTCTTCAGTAGCAGACAAAAACCAACTGTATACTGCCGTTATGTAGACGACATATTCGTCATAGTAAAAGACTCTGATGAACTAATTGATCTAAAAAGCCATCTAGAGAGAGAGTCAGTACTCCGATTTACATATGAAAATAGTGAAAATAACAGTCTGCCTTTCTTGGACGTATTAATACCAAAAACAGGAACCTCTTTTAGCACTAGCGTATATACAAAACCTACCAACATAGGATTATGCCTGAACGGTAGGAGTGAGTGCCCCCAAAGATATAAAACCAGTGTTCTCAATGCTTATATTCGTCGAGCGCTTACCCACTGCTCCGAATGGAGCAATGTGAATAGAGAGTTTGAAAGAACAACTCAGGTATTGATGAACAATGGATATAGCAACATGGAAATAAATACCGCTATAAGAAGACACCTGGACCGATGGTACAATCCTGAACCTAGAACAGAAACCACAACACCTCCAATAAAATTACATTGCAAATCAACTATTCACAGTGAACATAAAAAAAGAAGAATGAATAATGAAGGAAATAATTCGTAATGAAGTAAAAAGCACTATTCATAACCAAAACATACACCTCATCATATTCCATAAAACAAAGAAGACTGCCGACCTCCATATCAAAAACAGCCCGAAGCCGACGGAGAACCCTTTACAGCAGTCAAGCGTTGTATACATGTACACTTGCCCCCACGAAAGATGTAACCTTCAATCTAAGTACATAGATATGATGTCGACCAAGCTGACGAGGCGTTTGACCTGTCATCTTCAATCCCGTGCCCCAAGGAATCATATGAGACAAGCCCATCATCTAGACTCACACAAACACGGCATTTAGACTCACACGAACACGGAATCTACACTCACACACTCGGCGTCTAGACTCACACACACGGCGTCTAGACTCACACACACACGGCGTCTAGACTCACACACACACGGCGTCAAGACTCACACACACACGGCGTCTAGACTCACACACACACGGCGTCTAGACTCACACACACGGCGTCTAGACTCACACACACACGGCGTCTAGACTCACACACACACGGCGTCAAGACTCACACACACGGCGTCTAGACTCACACACTCGGCGTCTAGACTCACACACACACGGCGTCAAGACTCACACACACGGCGTCTAGACTCACACACACACGGCGTCTAGACTCACACACACACGGCGTCAAGACTCACACACACGGCGTCTAGACTCACACACTCGGCGTCTAGACTCACACACTCGGCGTCTAGACTCACACACACACGGCGTCTAGACTCACATACTCGGCGTCTAGACTCACACACACGGCGTCTAGACTCACACACACACGGCGTCAAGACTCACACACACGGCGTCTAGACTCACACACTCGGCGTCTAGACTCACACACACACGGCGTCTAGACTCACATACTCGGCGTCTAGACTCACACACACGGCGTCTAGACTCACACACACACGGCGTCTAGACTCACACACTCAGCGTCTAGACTCACACACTCAGCGTCTAGACTCACACACTCAGCGTCTAGACTCACACACACGGTGTCTAGACTCACACACTCTGCGTCTAGACTCACACACACGGTGTCTAGACTCACACACTCGGCGTCTAGACTCACACACACGGTGTCTAGACTCACACACACGGCGTCTAGACTCACACACACGCCGTCTAGACTCACATACTCGGCGTCTTGACTCACACACACGGCGTCTAGACTCACACACACGGCGTCTGACTCACATACTCGGCGTCTTGACTCACATACTCGGCGTCTTGACTCACATACTCGGCGTCTTGACTCACATACTCGGCGTCTTGACTCACACACACGCCGTCTAGACTCACATACTCGGCGTCTTGACTCACACACACGGCGTCTAGACTCACACACACGGTGTCTAGACTCACATACTCGGCGTCTTGACTCACACACTCGGCGTCTAGACTCACACACACGGTGTCTAGACTCACACACACGGTGTCTAGACTCACACACACGGTGTCTAGACTCACACACACGGTGTCTAGACTCACACACACGGTGTCTAGACTCACACACACGCCGTCTAGACTCACATACTCGGCGTCTTGACTCACACACACGGCGTCTAGACTCACACACACGGCGTCTGACTCACATACTCGGCGTCTTGACTCACATACTCGGCGTCTTGACTCACATACTCGGCGTCTTGACTCACATACTCGGCGTCTTGACTCACACACACGCCGTCTAGACTCACATACTCGGCGTCTTGACTCACACACACGGCGTCTAGACTCACACACACGGTGTCTAGACTCACATACTCGGCGTCTTGACTCACACACTCGGCGTCTAGACTCACACACACGGTGTCTAGACTCACACACACGGTGTCTAGACTCACACACACGGTGTCTAGACTCACACACACGGTGTCTAGACTCACACACTCGGCGTCTAGACTCACACACACGGTGTCTAGACTCACACACACGGCGTCTAGACTCACACACACGCCGTCTAGACTCACATACTCGGCGTCTTGACTCACACACACGGCGTCTAGACTCACACACACGGCGTCTAGACTCACACACACGGCGTCTAGACTCACACACACGGCGTCTAGACTCACACACACGGCGTCTAGACTCACACACACGGCGTCTAGACTCACACACACGGCGTCTAGACTCACACACACGGCGTCTAGACTCACACACACGGCGTCTAGACTCACACACACGGCGTCTAGACTCACACACACGGCGTCTAGACTCACATACTCAGCGCCTCTGATTTGCGCACCGACATAAAGCAACACCAATCATGTCACGCGTCTCCATCATACAGACAAAAGTATCCTCAGAAATTCAATAATACGAAAACTAGTAATTATTTATATCTAGCGTTATTAAAAATTACCTCTGGTCGTTTGACGTTTTGTATAAGTGAATGTATGACTATGTTCCCATGTACATTCTCTTCAGCACTAGTTCTCATGTACATTCTCTTCAGTACTAGTTCCCATGTACACTCTCTTCAGTACTAGTTCCCATGTACATTCTCTTCAGTACTAGTTCCCATGTACACTCTCTTCAGTACTAGTTCCCATGTACATTCTCTTCAGTACTAGTTCACATGTACATTCTCTTCAGTACTAGTTCACATGTATACTCTCTTCAGTACTAGTTCGCAGGTACACTCTCTTCTGCACTAGTTCCCTGATACACTCTCTTCAGGACTAGTTCCTATGAACCGTCTATCCCATATTAGTAATGCCAGTGTACCGTCTATTTCACAGTTCTGGTCGGTGTACGTACCGTGTGAGGCACAGTACTTGAACACGGTCCAGCTGCTGCTGGAACAGATCGACGTTGTGAAACGCCTGGTGGCCTCCAGCCACGGGGAGACCTCTCTCGTCACCTCCTCCACAGGTGAGAGTCCTCCAGAGGGGAATGGAAAGGGAGAGGAGCGGGATGATGAGGGGAAGAGGGTATTGGGGAGAGTAGGGTTGAGGAATGGTGAATGGAAGTGGGGATGGGTGTTGATAATGGGGAAGAGACAGGTGTGGGATCTGTGGGTTGATGAAGAGAATGGGAGAGGAGAATCAATAATGAAAGAAATAGGGGCGATTTGAATGGAGGTTGAAAGGAATTGGTCAGGTAAAGTTGTGAACTGCGGGGTGTTGATGAGGTAGTCTTCACTGCAGAGTGAAGAGAACTTCCCAGACGAGATGAGATAAGACTGTGCAACAGAATGTTGAGGAGAGGATCCGAGATGGTGGGAATAAGGCTCATGATGGAGGCGAAGTGAGCGGGAGGAGACTCCTTCCCTGGTACCATTGGCTAAGAGAGAAGTGGAGACATCTGAGCTGTAGAAGAAGATGAAGCTCCTCAGCGCTTTTCCTCTTCATCACCATAGTCCGTGCTGCTTGGAACGTTTTGGTCCAGGTAGCGAATCTTAAACAACAACAACAACAAGCCTCAGTGTGGCGGCTATGCCAGTGAGGGGAATTTTTTTTGGAGGGATATTTAGAGAATTAAAAGATGTTTCTCACTCAGGGAATTAAGAAAATATATCGAGACTTATCTGTTGGAGTTAAGAAACTGATTTAAAACGCTCCTGTGGCGGAGTTAAGGAATTCGTGGGAATATATGTGAAGGGTAATGGAAGCCTCCTCAGCGTGGGTAGTTAAGGAAGTGAGTGGCAGTTAAGAAATTGAAGCGAATCCATAGTTAGAAATTAAGAAACTGGGAAGACTCATCATGAAGGAGGGTGTTAAGGAGAGACCCAAGGTTTCCTTTGCTACCTTTCATCACTTTCCTCGTTTCTCTGAACAAAAGATTTCAGGAAGACTTTATAAACGGAACAATGTGGAGACCAGAGATGAGTAAGGTAGGGCAGAGGAAACCCTGGATGACATAGTAATCTGTGAGAGGATACATCCGGCTGTGGGGAAGTCTACCCTTACTGTTGAGCTTAAGTTACTTAGCCCACATTGGGATGCCAGATTTGAGAGGTTCACTTCGGGAGTCACTGCACACACACACAGGCCCCACGCTGAGACGCCTGATGTGAAATTAGTGATCCAGAAAGTGACCGGCGCGAGCAAGACGCCAAGTGTCCCGTACTCCAGGTAGAGATGAAGACCAAGGCGGTATTCACCCCCCCCCCCCCCCACACACACACAAGCCAACACAGAGCCCTCCTCACTTGGGTCGTTCTCTCTACAACTTGCATGCAAGCAAATATAGCAGGTAGAGGCTGGATTCTCACGCCAAATTTATAATAGTATAACACTTCTGCCCGAAACGCTGCGCGTGCTAGTGGCTTTACAAGACTGTAATTACCATATTTGTATCCTCACATTCCTTATGTACATTCTTGTATATGCATAAATAAATAAATAAATAGTGATTGGGGTTAGGGGTTGGAACCTGAACCGGCTAAAGTCTCTCATAAGGACAATTAGAATGTGATATAAAATGGGGGATTACTGCTAAATAAGGAGTCAAGTGTATTTAGCAAAAAATAGGTTTACTCAACACCTTACTAACACACAGCCACCCACTTTACGTTAATTCAAGAGTCTCACTTCAAATCTGTCAAACAACACTTAGCGGTAGGCCTCCAGGCCCACTACTCTGATAGGTGCAAAGAGACACAAGGTCTCGACTCGCTGGACAGGTCATCAACACCACTTAACAAACCTGAAACACTTCATGCACACTTTTGGAAAAATCAAAACACTTCACAAACACAATATATCAACATATGTAAATACGAACACAACAATATCACTAAGACAATCACTACACTACACAAACACAAGTAGGTGTGTACATACTTGTGTACATACAACAACTATAATTGTTGACCAGACCACACACTAGAAATTGAAGGGACGACGACGTTTCGGTCCGTCCTGGACCATTCTCAAGTCGATTGTGATGAGGACAGATGATTGATTGATGAAGATTAAGCCACCCTAAAGGTGGCACGGGCATGAATAGCCCGTAAGTGGTGGCCCTTTTGAGCCATTTACCAGTATCAAGAGCTGGTACTGGAGATCTGTGGAGGTGGGAATGCACCCTGCATGACGGGAGATGTCTCCCTTGTGAATGTGTTAAGATGAAGATGAAGCCACCCAAAAGGTGGCACAGGCATGAATAGCTCGTAAGTGGTGGCCCTTTTGAGCCATTACCAGTATCAATAGAGGACAGGTAGGGACAGGCATTAAATAGGCAAGAGAGGGCTGAGGAGGAAAGTCAGGTGTAGGGGATAGTAGTAATGAGAACTGCAGCAGGCCTATTGGCCCATACGAGGCAGCTCCTATTATAACCACCGAAGGAGATAGTAATAGGAATAAGAAGAGGATAGCAAGGGAGCGTAGAAGACAATGAACAGAAAAAGGGAGAAGAGATAAAAAAAAGGGAAAGAGAAAGAAAGAAATGGAAGGGGGAAAGCTTATGTTAAGTCACGTTTGTTAGAAAGATTAGAGCATTTGAGTATATACTGTGAAAGGGAAGAGTCCACAGCAACAAAGCCAGGACTCAAGTTCATGTTGGGTACATTGTTAATAAGAGCCGATTCTACAAGACGGCGTCTGTGTAGAGTAGAGGCAGGAAAGATTATTTTGGAGGAAGACCAATCAATGGGATGATTAGAATCCCTCACATGGCAGAAGAGAGCATTGTTAGTGTCTGCAGACATAACACTTCTCTTGTGTTCCTTAAGTCTGTCATTCAGTGTACGGCCAGTTTCGCCAAAGTATTGGAGAGGACAAGATGAACAGGAAATAGAGTAGACACCAGCAGCATTAGAAGCAGGAGGAGCAGTGTGAACTAGATTGCTACGAAGTGTGTTAGTTTGTCGAAAGGCGAGTTTAATGTCAAGAGGACGAAAGGTATTGGTAAAAGTTTTGAGTTCAGATATGAAGGGAAGGCATAGTACAGTGCTACTAGTGTTTGAAGCAGGTTTAGGATGAAAGAAATTTCGTTTAGCTTGAGAGTGGGCACAGTTGATGAAATGCAAAGGATAACCAAGGCGAGAGAATGATTTGTAGATAAAGGCAGGACGTTTCGGTCCAGGACGGACCGAAACGTCGTCGTCCCTTCAATCTCTAGTGTGTGGTCTGGTCAACATACTTCAGCCACGTTATTGTGACTCATCGCCTGCAACAACTATAATTGTTTTAACAATCAATGTCACCAAGACATTCAATTACAATGAGTCAAATTAATTACCCAATTAATTTACGTTAATTAATCACCAATAATTATATGTATTACGGTCACTTAGTCAACAAATCAATTAACAATTAATGACACTATCACCCAGACAAGTGTCCAATGAAAGACAATTACGTTAATAACTTAATTACGTTAATTTATTGTTTATCACATAGACGAAACAATCAATTAACAACTCAATACACTGTCAACTGACAACTATCAATCAATGGAAATAATGACTTAACTAATTACATTAATGACTATACTAATTACGATAATGAATCACTAACAAGGCTATCACTGAGACAATCCAACACCACACAATAATTACAGACACAACTTTGACTTGATGTCAATATAAGCATGCTACACAGACAACCGCTAATTACTTACGTACCACTGCGACAACCGTAGTAGTCAGATCTCTTCACAATACCTGTAACTAGTGGTTAACAGCCTATATCTCAAATGTGTTTATAAATCCCTTGTACACTCACACACAACACGTCACCTGTCACTCTCACTAGTCAAGGAAGGTTAAAAACTGTCCCTTCTGACAAATTAAAAACTTCTACAACCTCTTTGAACTCAGACACAGAGATCTCGTTGCGAGAAAATTCTGATAATCCAAGATTGGGTAATTACTGATTACCAAAACATTTACATGTGCACGCTACCCTACAATACCCGGAAATTGTACTTACATACAGTTTCGTACCCCGACACACCCATACACACAGCTGATGTCGTAGATAATGGTAGACGTGGCAAGTAGACTGTAGATGTGAGCAAGGGGCACCCAATACAGTATCCAGTGTATTGGAGTAAAGTGCACCCTCCAGCTATCAAATAATCGATGATAAATCCAGGTGATAGGGGGTTGCAATAATGTGGGGCTGATCAAATAGAGAAACACGCTCCACAGCGCCAGCGCAAGTTGCAACAATCACTCAACAGTTACCATTTACTTGAGGTATAATTGAACCTCTCTTTGATTATACAAGTACTAGCTGTACCCGCCACGCGTTGCTGTGGCTCAGTCTGGATAAATGGAAAAGAGAGAAAAGAGAAAGTGCACCTTTCTGGTATGTTTAATGTCAAAATGCTTGTGGGTATACAATACTTTTTGTTGTTCCATTGTCTGTGGAGATATAGAGATTGTCTGGTTTGTCAACTCTAGAACACACAACATATAATTGTCCATGTGAGAAGCAATCCGTGTCTTGATATAGAGCGCACAATTCTAAAGATTGACCCTGAACTTTGTTGATGGTTATCTTGAGGTTATCTTGAGATGATTTCGGGGCATCAGGGGGGTCATTTACTGCTAGGTAACAGGGGGGGCATCAGGGTGAAAGAAACTTTTTTGCCCATTTGTCTCCGCCTCCACCGGGATCGAACCCGGAACCTCAGGACTACGAATCCGAAGAGCTGTCCACTCAGTTGTCTGGCGCCCTGCAATGGTCTTAACAATCCCAATCAACAATCTCTTAAATTGAAATGGCATATCCGTTGGAATCATAAGAATGAGAGAAATGAGGACATCTTCACCTTTGAAAGGTCCTGTTAAAATTGTTGCTTCTACGACGTTGCTGATTATTATTTTACTGCAAGCCGCGTGCCTTTGCAAAGCTTTGTCTGGTTGATATCTCGCAACATGATAATTGGCACGCTGGTTTTCAATTGCAGCTGTACGTGCGGTGGTATCCCTGGCAGGTCGAGTGGATTAAAAAATTCTGTTGGGTCATTAACCGCTTAATCTGCTTCCACAACACTGTCGACGGACTTGTATGTGACTGCCTCGCTTTGGATGTTAGACTGAATAATATTGTTAAGTTCGTAGACGTCTTTGTTCTTGGCCTCAAGAATATCTGGTTCACTCAGCCAATCGTAATCCTTATAGTTTATTTAAATATTGGGAAATAGTTTTTCAGCCAATTCTTCTTTTGACGTCACTAAATTGCAGAAGTTATGAGGCAATGAAACTCGTCCTGAGGTCAGATCAACCGGCACATTTCCGTTCCCAATTTCCAGAAAATAATGTGAGAATATCTCAGCTGATGGATCGGATTCAGCTGGACTCGCACATTTATAGTTAATTTTAATGTCTTTCCGTGGCCCCATAAAGTAGAGTTTTTCAGGTAAGCATTTATTTCGTCCGCTGGTGTCGATCGAGGAATTACAGGTAATGTTTTCCTGAAATCTCCTGCAAGCAATATTAATGGGTTCTCAAATGGTCTGATGTTTCCACGCAAATCTTGCAATGATCGATCAAGAGCCTAGAGGGATTTTTTGGAGTCCATTGTGCATTTTTCCCAAACAATAAATTTGCATTTCTGCAATACTTTTCCCATGCCGGATGCTTTGGAAATGTTGCACGTGGAAGTTTAAATGAATTGCATGTTCAATGGCAATTTCAAAGTCAAATGAGCAGTTCTTCCACCTGGTAGCAATATTGCAGCTATTCTGTACGATGCAAGAGCTAAGGCTATGCCATTTTGGAATCGAATCGCTGCCAGAATCAATCTAATTAGGAAGGTTTTACCAGTTCCTCCTGGCGCATCTAGGAAGAAGATTTCTCCAATCCCATTATTGACAGTTTGAATTATTTGATTGTAAAGGGGTTTTTGCTCAAGCGTTAGCTTAGGAATATTTGATTGCACATACGACAACAGATCACCTGTGTTGTCATTTGGTACACGACGCATTTCTATAACGAACGAAGCAGCAGCAGATGGATTCGGTGATGTCATTCCCAGTTAAATGAGAACTTTGTTCGCGATTTCTAAGCTAAAATCTTCAATCATTATCAACGCTTCGTTGTAGACTTCTGCTGTGAAAACCATGTTCATATATGAAATTTCCTTGTGTATTCGACGGACAATATTTGTAGCCATGTGCGATTTATATTTCTCCCCTAACTGTGTTGGAGAGGGAGAGCAGCCGGTCAATATGATTGCAAACAATGCACGAATTTGATTTTGTTGTGACGTGTTTGACGCGTCATTAAGTCATACATGCCAGTGTCTGTTGTTCAACATTAAATTCACAACTTGAAATGCACTACGGAAAGTGGCATGTGTGACGCCGTTTGACAAATCTCAATTGCTGGAAAGACGTTGAACCGGGCACATTTACCAACAGCACGCGAAGGAAAGAGCATTCATCTTGATTGAGATGCATGGTGTACAATCTGCCTATCTTAGATTGTTTGATTATGCCAAGTTGTCTGTCGACTCTCTCCTCGTTTGCGACGTTCAAATGATTATCTACTCGCATTCCATATGTATTACGAAGGCACTTCCGCATACAGCAGCAGTGTTTTCGCAAACGCGTCACTCAGACATAACGTGAAGAAAGCAGTTAACATTTTTTGTTTTTGTTTTTTTTTACAAGCAAGCATGCAAGGGAAAAACAATAAATACAATAAAACAATAAATGAAACAGTACACAACAAACAAGAAATCGCCATCCAGAAGGACCGACAGCCCAGCACAACAATTATCAAAACCGGAGAAGGTAACAATGTAAGCATGAGATACACACAGCAAGACAAAACAGAAAATAATTTACAAACAGGCAAGCATGTCAAAGAAAACAATAAAACACATTAACATGATAAAGCATTAAGCAGGAAAGAACAAAATAAAACAATCTCACCGGCCGGAAGGAACGACAACAACGCACAACATTACGAACAACAGGTAAATACATCAAAAATCACAACATACAACAAACAATTACAACACTTAAAGCATGAATATAACACATAGGGCAAAAAAATGACACAATAAACTAATACACGAAGAAAAACTCACACCAAACTACCTGCTACGCCCCAAACAAAGGGGGAGGCACGGGCACAAACTACACAAGGGCAAACAAGCAGCCATAAGGGCACACAGGACAAGAGGAAACCACAGAAGTTAGGAAATCAGTAGACATACTTGTCCGGAAATATGCTCCTAGGGAACCGTACATTGAACGCCTCCCATTGCAATCACTGCCAAGGGTCGAGACCATTCACCGGGGACGCCATCTCATCCGAAACCCTGGCAACAAATACCTGCAAACAGGGGATCCAAATGGTATTACACCGGAGGTGAGTGATCGGCACACGCTCCCACACGAAGGTTGGCTCGTCACGAAAGTTCCGTGGCTCCCGTATAACGGTAACGTCCTCTTCCAATGACTCTGCGGCATCTCAGACTCTGGCATCACGTCCACCAGGTCCCCAATGAACATCCTCCGAGCACGGACCCGTACAGAGGGCACCACTACAGGGGTACCAGCAGCCACGGCACACCGTCGGACGACAGCCGGGAATCCGATCGGCGCGGATCTTTCCGCAAAGTCACCACCAGGCCACGCCCAGCAATAGCCTCCCCACCATCCCTGACAGCGAAAGCCACCACCCCCCACCGTGGAGAGCCCTCCGGTGGAGGAGCAGAAGGCGCACGCGAGACACAGCCACCGTCACCACCGTCACCAGCAGGCAGGCACATGGACCTCCACCTCCACTAACCGTGAAGCCAACGGCGCATTCGGACCCACACCGTCCACATCCGAGGATCCACAGTCACTAAAATCCTCAACAACGGCCCAGGAGGACGACGAACGCCTGGAACGTTTGGGCTCTAGCCGAATATCGTCAGAGCCGGAAGCTGACCCAGAAACACGGGCACCACCAGCCGGACGAACCGACGCCCGACGCAGAACGGCAGCAGCCTCTACCACAGAGGGAACCGGACCACACACAGCAGGAGGCTCCGCAGCCACCCCAGCACCCAGCACAGGAGGGACCCGAGGGGAGGACACAGGGCCAGGTTCCACAGCCGAAGACGAGGAAGCAGACGGCGACGCCTCACAGGGATTACCTGGAAGGTAAATAGAACAAAGGTAACTGCAGAAGGCCTATTGGCCCATACGAGGCAGCTCCTATCTATAACCACCCAATCCCACACATACACATGTCCAACCTGCACATGAAACAATCTAGGGACCCCACCTCCACCATGTTACGCGGTAATTGGTTCCACAAATCAACAACCCTGTTACCGAACCAGTATTTACCCAAGTCTTTCCTAAATCTAAACTTATCCAATTTATACCCATTGTTTCGTGTTCTGTCTTGAGTTGATACTTTTAATACCCTATTAATATCCCCTTTGTTATGTCCATTCATCCACTTGTAAACTTCTATCATGTCACCCCTAACTCTTCGTCTTTCCAGTGAATGCAATTTAAGCTTTATTAATCTTTCTTCATATGAAAAACTTCTAATTTGGGGAATTAACTTTGTCATCCTACGCTGGACACGTTCAAGTGAATTTATATCCATTCTATAGTATGGCGACCAAAACTGAACTGCATCTAAATGGGGCCTAACCAGAGCAAGATATAGCTGAAGAACCACACCAGGTGTCTTGTTACTAACGCTTCGATTAATAAATCCCAGTGTCCTATTCGCCTTATTACGAACATTCATGCATTTATCCTTTTGTTTTAAATTCTTACTAATCATAACTCCCAGATCCCTTTCGCAATCCGACTTCGCAATCTCAACACCATCTAGCTCGTATCTTGTAACTCTATCATCATTTCTCAGCCTCAAAACTCTACATTTATCAGCATTAAACTGCATCTGCCAATCTTTTGACCATTCTAAAACCCTATTTAGATCAACTTGAAGTGATAGCGAGTCTTCTTTCGTGTTGATTTCCCTACCGATTTTTGTATCATCTGCAAATTTGCAGATGTTGCTACTTAAACCAGAATCTAAATCATTTATATATCTTATAAACAACAGAGGTCCCAGGACAGAGCCCTGAGGTACTCCACTAACAGCATTATCCCACTCTGACTTAACCCATTTATACTAACTCTCTGTTTCCTTTGGAATTGCCATGCCCTAATCCAACTTAATATAGCATCCCCAATACCATGAGCCTCTATTTTTTTTAATCAGTCTTTCATGTGGCACTGTATCAAAAGCTTTGCCAAAGTCAAGGTACACAACATCACAATCCTTACCACTATTAACTGATTATATAGATGCAAAACTTGTGACAGGTAAAAACGTTTTTTTTAACTGTGCCATCTGTTGAATGTAAGAGCTACACACGCAATACTAAATTTGTTACAATTCCATTTCAATGGTTCCAATTGCATTGAAAAATTGAATTTTCATGTATTTCGATTTATTTTCGTTTTGATTTAATTATTTTGTGTGATATTGCATTGAAATTGAGGTGTGTTGTTTACCATACCGTTCATTTCGTGAGTATAGTTTATTTTTTTTTTTCATTTTTTCAAATAGTTTTTTAACTGTTCTTATTTTTCAGTGCAGTTGGTGGTGGAATTGAGCTGTGTCGATTGAACTGTGTTTGAACTGAAATATTTCCTTAGTATTTTTTATTTTTGTTTTGAAAACAAGAAAATGGACAACGTGTTTATTTCACATCTGCATATGTGAAACAAATAGCCATGAATCCACCAGCTACAATGTTAACTGTTTGGACTTCCACTGGGGCTGCCGAGCGGTGTGGACGTGTCCTTTGGCCACTCCGGCAGTTTTGGGGTGGTTGCCGTTTTCGCCAGCAGGGGTGTGGGTGTCTCTACCCTCCCTGCGGTTCCTGGTGGTGGTGTTTACAATGGGCTGCCTTATTCCGGCTGTCGTGAGGATAAACTCCATAGGATTGGAGTTTACTGGCCGTGCTAGTTACCCGTTGGTGGACTTGGTCTTGAGTGACATGCTTCGAGTCCCAGTCCAGGATGTGTATGGTGTCGAGCTGGTCACTGCTCGCCGTGTCATCATCAAGTTTGTGGGTGAGGCGGTGTACCGTGATTTTCTTCGGAAGTACGAGGGACGTACTTTGCAGCGGCAGGACGGCATAGGGTCTGTGACCATTTCAGTCCGTAGTGGAGCTGTGACTTATGTAAGTGTCTATGGCGCCCCTATGGAGTTTCCTGAGACTAATTGACGATTAGATAGGTAGAACCTTGAAGGTTCTACAAGAACCTTCCCTCAGAAAGGAACCTACAGGGCCCTCCGTACTGCCCGCAATAAAGTTAAAAAAACTGCAAGGCGCTGTGCTAACGATTACTGGCTTCGACTCTGTTCCAGCATCCAGACTGCGGTCACTGTTGGCAACATAAGAGGCATGTACGAAGGGATCAAACAGGCAACAGGCCCTAAACAAAACAGGACAGCTCCTCTGAAGTCAGCCACTGGAGAGATCATTAAAGACCGTGATCAACAGATGAATCACTGGGTTGAACATTACTCCGAGCTCTACTCCAGAGAGAACTTGGTCAGCGTAGAGGCTTTGGATGCAATCGAGTGCCTGCTCATCATGGAAGAACTTGATCTTGAACCGACTGTGGAAAAAGTTGAGAAAGCACTGGATTCACTTTCCTCAGGGAAGGCCCCAGGAGATGACAAGATTCTGCCTGAAGTTCTCAAGTACGCTCGTGGAACACTTAAAACTGAGCTTCATGAACTTCTGTGCCAGTGCTGGAGGGAGGGTTTGGTGCCACATGACACGAGAGATGCAAACATCATCACTCTCTACAAAAATAAAGGTGACAGAAGCCATGTCAACAACTATCGCAGCATCTCCCTCCTCAGGGTCGTCGGCAAACTCTTCGCCAGGGTCGTTTTAGTCAGGCTTCAGATTCTTGCTGAAAGAGTGTACTCTGAGTCACAGTGTGGTTTCCGAGCAGAGAGGTCGACCACTGACATGGTGTTCTCCCTGAGATAGCTTCAAGAAAAGTGCAGGGAGCACAGAAAAGTCTTGTACATCGCCTTCATTGACCTTACAAAGGCCTTCGACCTCGTGAGTAGGGACGGACTCTTCAAGATCTTGGCCAAAATTGGCTCTCCACCCATCCTACTCAGCATGATACAATCGTTCCACAAGGACATGAAGGGGACAGTCGTGTACGACGGGTCAACTTCTGAACCATTCAACATTAACAGTGGTGTTAAACAGGGGGTGTGTTCTTGCTCCAACCCTCTTCGGCATCTTCTTCGCGATCCTCGTCAAGCATGCCTTTGGAACAACCACAGAGGGCATCTATCTCCATACAAGATCTGATGGAAAGCTCTATAATCTATCCAGACTCCGATCAAAAGTACAGATGCGAATCCTCAGGGAGTTTCTCTTCGACGACGATGCAGCGATCACGACACACACAGCAGAAGGTCTGCAGCAGCTACTCAACCGCATTGCCGCAGCCTGTTCCACATTCGGCCTGACAATCAGCCTCAAGAAGACACAGGTGATGGGACCAGATGTCAATGAGCTACCCTGTATAAATATAGCAGACTATGTGCTGGAGGCAGTTCACGAGTTTGTGTACCTGGGCTCTCCAATCTCAGACACCCTTTCCCTGGATGTTGAGCTTAACAAGCGTATCGGGAAGGCCGCAACAACACTGGCCAGGCTCACAAAGCGCATTTGGGAAAATGCCAAACTGACAGTGCACACCAAGGCACAAGTCTACATGGCATGTGTGATGAGTACACTTCTCTATGGTTCGAAATCCTGGACCCTGCGCTCTCGCCGGGAGAGACGGCTCAATACCTTTCACATGCGGAACCTGAGACGCATCCTTGACATCACGTGGAAAGACCACGTCACCAATAACACAGTACTCGAGATAACAGGAGTCCCTTCAATTTTCACTCTCCTGAAGTAGAGACGCATGCGATGGCTGGGACATGTCACACGCATGGACGATGGCCGCATACGGAAGGATCTCTTGTATGGAGAACTGGCATCAGGAAGGAGACCCACCGGAAGACCTGAGCTGCGTTTCAAAGATGCCTGCAAACGCGACATCAAGCCGATGAATATCGACATCAACACTTGGGAGGCAGCAGCTGCGGACAGATCTGGCTGGAGATGCAAAGTGCAGAAGGGACTCCAGCAATTCGAGGATGAACTGAAGAGGCAGGCAGAGGATAATAGACTTCAGAGGAGGTCTTGACCACTGTCAGATGCTCCCGCTTTGGCGTTTATTTGCGCTCACTGCAGCCGGGACTGTCATTCTCGGGTTGGCCTTCACAGCCACAACAGGCGTTGCATCCAACTAGAATACAACAACTAGACATCCAAGACACAACTCCATAACTCCACGGGATTGAGGGATGCCTACTACTAATAAGTATGGGGAAGACAGATAGAAGACCAGATGGTGCTTACACCATAAATGAAAGAATCTACAGGAATAAGAGAAAGAAAAAGATTTGGGAGTGGATATAATTCCAACGCCAGACACACATACAGTGGCAGGATTACATCGGCAGTATATGGGATGCTTGTAAACATTACATTATTGTTTAGTATGTTTAAATTAACACTCTTTCAAGGCAATCTACTCAGTCTTTGACAGACTTTGTTAGAAGGAATGGGGGTTGGGGAGGAGGAGGAGGAAGAGTGGTTGTGCTGATAAAGAAACAACATGGCAACCGTTAATATAATAGAGAGAGCAGCTTCAGTTGCCTGTAAGAATGGATCCAAACTATTAATCTTAGGCGACTTCAACCACGGAAAGATCGACTGGGGGACTGGAGATCTATATGGAATGGAAGGGAATTATCATGGGAAAGTGCCAAACCAATACGACTATATAGCACAGAGATGGGATCAGGATAAGGATTTTGGATGGGACAGAGGAGGAAGGAAGGGTGCGCAACCACTTGGACGGTCGGGGATTGAACGCTGACCTGCATGAAGCGAGACTGTCGCTCTACTATCCAGCCCCAAGAGGTTGGGACCACATGAAAGTGCAGATATATGGAGGGATAAACTCTTGGGTGTGACAACAAGAAACTGTTTGAGCCAACATGTCAAGTGTTAGGGGTCAACATATCATGTGAACTCGACATGACATTCACTTTGAATGAGTCAGACATAATGGAAGTAAAATTTGAAGCCTACATGGGAAAGAGTGACCACAGCGTACTGGTATTTGAGTATCTGGTGGAGGTAGGTATAACTTATCCAAGGAAGGTATCGGAAAGGAAAAAGCTGACTTACCGAAGAGTAAAATAGGAGGAGATGAGGAACGTCTTAATGGGAATACCATGGGAAACAGAGCTCAGAGAAAAGACTGTACAAAATATGATGGACTACGTCACCCAGAAGTGTGAGGAAGCTGCAGACAGGTTTATCCCGGCCCAAAAGAGGAAAAATGAAAAGCAACAGAAGAATCCATGGTTCAACCAGGAATATAAGGTATCGAAGCAATTGAGTATAAGTACATGGAAAAACTACAGGAATAATAGAACACCAGAGAGCAGGGAGAGATATCATAGGGACAGGAATGAGTACTTCAGTGTGAGGAGAGAAGCATAAAAACAGAATAAAAAATGACATTGCAAGTAAAGCCAAGACCCAACCAAAACTGACCACAGCCACATTAGGAGGAAAACAGCAGTGAAGGAACTAGTTATGAAACTGAGATAAGGGAAGAACATATACACAGAGAATGACAAGGAGGTGTATGAAGAACTCGACAAGAGATTCCAGGTCTTCACAATGGAGCAAGGAGGCAGCAAACCAAGTATCCTTGGAGGAATTTGAGCTCACCAGTGATGAGGTCAAAAGGATTCTGTTTGAGCTGAATGTGACAAAGGCTGTTGGGCCTGAGAGAATTTCTCTATGAATAGTGAAAGAGGGTGCAGAAGCATAAAGTTCCGCTCTGTGTAGTGTAGAATAGGTCACTAGAAATAAGAGACCTACTGGAAAGCTGAAAGACAGCTAATGTTGTCCCAATATATAATGAGGGTGACAGGCAACAGGCACTGAATTACAGGCCAGTTTCCGTAATTTGAGAACCATGCAAAGTGATGGAGAAGGCAAACTGCCACCTAGGGAAGGAGAGGGGAGGGTGAAAAGAGAAGGTGACAAGGATTGGGAAATGGTCACTGTTATGGAGGTCGTCAAGAACCCGCCAAGAGAAATCTAAATAAAGAGAAGACGAGCAGAGAGAAAGACAGGAGAGGGTGCGAGTGCGGGAGTCCTCATGAATGGGTTCACCAGAATTCAGAAGAGACAGATAAGAAGAGAGGGCAAATGATTCAAGAAGGTGGCCCCGAGTGTTTGTCAGAACTTCGCCCCAGAGGGTATGCCAATAGTTAAAATCACTCAAAAGGAGCACAGTAAAGAGTCCAACAAATGTTTAAGATCAGGAAGAGAAAGCAGAACATTGGGGGGAGGATATAAATGGAACAGACTATACCATTTATTTACAAAGATACGGGCCGTAGAACACTGGATGGGTGACTGAAAAAGTTGGGGGACGAAGGGAATTTCAGTACGAATCAAAAGAACAGTAGAGTTATGGGCCCGAGTAAAAGCTGGACGGGGGAGAGAAAGGATTAACCACAGAAGTGACTAGGACGAACGCCAAGCATCGGCTCCTGGAGACAGACACAAAGTGGTGAAAACTGCATGATCAGAAGTTGGAGTTCGTGGAAATTGGCATAAAATACACAAATATTCCATAAAGAATAGATAATGTTAAAATAGATTGAATAGAAACAGAGGACAAGGAAAAAACAAAAACAAAGAAGAACACAGTAGAGTAAGCAAGACTAGAATCAGGATAAATGAAATCGGGGTTATGGAGCATAGGTAAATCTAGCAAGGACGATGGAGTCAAGGGAGCGGGAGGACGGATCAGAAGCGGACGGAGGGTCCGGAATGGGAGGAAGCATCAGAGAGGGGGCACTCAACGGAATCAGGGGGAGAGGGGGACAGAAACATGGGAGTGCACTTCGTCAAGGGCAGCATCCGAGAGAGACTCAAGGACGAAGGAAACCTCCATAGATGGGACAAGGGACTGCCATTGGAATAAGAGTGTATGCAGGGATAGAGTCGGAGGCAGAAGATGAGGAATAGAGTGAAACCTTCACGCGCGCTGGGAAGAAAGAAAGGAAGGAGCCAGTTTATGTTTCTGACGTAGAGAGACAGGCGTGCCAGCAGCAATGTACTGGGTGACAACCTCTACAGTCTCAACAGGAGAATGGGAGCATTCAACATGAAGATTGCTGGGAGGAGGATGGACAACGGCAAGGACAGACAGGCGGTGAGGCGGGCCAAAAAACAGAGGGAGGGCAAAATGTAGCAGGGACTACAGAATCCAACCTTCCATCACAGTACGACTCGGGGACCTGGTCGCCTACCCCACGAGTCTGTGTAAGAGAAGTCGGTTCTGTTTCCATACAGCATCAATTCTAAAAGTGTGAGTTTCAGAGCCAAGGGATAACACTTACCAGCCTGGGAGGCCAAGCACTAGCCAGTGCAGGAAGCAGTGCATCATCCCCAGCGGTGCTCTCCATTTTTAACAGGGGAGTCTTACTGCCTCGAACGTTCTCCCACACTTGTGCTAAGACCTCATACTTCCTTTCGCCCCAGTCTGGACACCCACCCTTCCACCAAGGGCAGCCACTTACGAGACCCGAACAAGATCTCTACTGGTGTGTGCACCTTAACACGTACAATACCCAAAGAGGGGCAGGAGAAGGGGGCCAAGGCAACCCACCAAGGCCCCAGGGAGTCCTACGTGAGCCCCCCTCACCACGACAAGATGACACTTTGGAGGGGGAGAAAAGTGTCATAAATGAGTATATATTGTAAGTGAGTATTTAAGTATATGTGCATTAGTAAGTGCCTTCAGAACATATAGCACACATCTGATGCCGAATAACTGATGAAATTTTTTATTCACAGAAAACTACATACAGTACTACAATTTTTTGTTTTTACTACAATTGTAACTAACATGTGCTCACACCATTATAGAAAGTTTATAATGGAAATGTCTATAGGTTTTAAATCACCAGTTATTCTCATGAATACATTTAACAAATTCAAGCAGGATGATGAACCTAGTCAAGTAACCCTTGACAAACCCAAACAAAAACAATCTACTATCATACCAAAATCACACCTTACACTTGGAAGCTATGTTGCGTGGACAAATATCCCGTGCTCAGTCGATGTATGTTACTCCATCTGCGCCCAGGGAACCTGAGTCATCTCCTGGTGCCACACGTTTTTACAATTATTGGTTTTCCAAGCAGAAACACTCAGTCTAATAGCGCATTGATAAGCCAGATCGTTAGAGCCTGACTAGTCGTTTACAACATATGTCATGGTGTACCTGATGAGTGTAGGCTCACGACACCAGCGAGTGAGACAGTGCTATGGACGTGTCTCAAATGCGTGTGCTTGAGAGTACCAAATGTACGGGTTTGAATCCTTCTCATGGTTCCTACTCATTTTCTCATAGATACATCACGTAAATGCGATTTCTTTGTGCATTTGACGAGAAACATGTGAGGTAGAACTCTAGGACTACAAGCCAGAGTGCATGGGGCCCCCTTGTGAGAAACCCTGGTTAGGCTTCAGAGTAAACCTCAGGAACCTTACAGGATTAAGTTGTATTCTAGGTTCCAGTGTTTTTGTACGATGTAGTAGTGGAGTGATCTAAGGCATTTGCTTAGGAGTACCCAGAGCAGAGGTTAATTTGTGTGTATTGTTGTATTAAAAACTGTAATGATCTGTGCTCAGACCATGGCTTCTTCCCTTCTCCCCTTTCTTCCCTCTCCCCATCTCCCCTCTCTCCTTGTCTTCGTTGTCTTACTCTCCCTTGTTCAACCCTCCCCTTATTTCCTTCCCCCTCCCCTCCCAATTGTCACAGTCTGGCCTCACCAGCCATAAACTACAGTCAAATTTTCCCTTAGGCAAGTGGGACTGTCTCTGACCACTCGTCCCCTCCTGCCCAATCCCCCTATTCCCTAATCTTCGCCCAAATCCTGTCCCAATCCCTCGTCCCCAATCACTCCCCTCTCTGGGCTGTTCCGCCATAACCATTGACAGATTTAGGGTCAGTACAACTCTAGTGCCATAAAAATCGTGCTCTCAACTTAGTCCTCAAAAATACCTTTTATAACAAAATTAACCGGACCTTTTCTTTCAAATACTCGATAAGGGCCCCGCCATCTAGGCGCAAGTTTCCTACTATGATTGGCAGGAGCTGCTTCATTAACTCTCAGCACAAGACTTCCGATTTTCAAATCAAGAGGTCGTACCTTCTTGTCATAAAGCTGAGCATAGCGGTCTCGTGCTGTCTTGGAAGCCCTAGCTGCAATTCTCCATCCATTTTTCATCTTATTTTGGACCTCTGATGGGTAATCTTCCTCATATACAATGTTATGTCTGTTAAACATACCTGATGGGAAATTACATGAAGGCCTGTGAAAAGCAAAAGGGGTTGGGTGTTAATTGACTGATGGATGATAGTGTTCAGAGCCAGCTGGATGTAGGGCAGGTGTTCGTCCCATGAATTTGCATTGTGCTCTAGATGATTGCAAGCATATCTTTAACTGACCGGTGTTATGATCTCAGCCTACAGGAGAAACGAGTCTCCCTCCTTGAGAGTTATTCATCAAGCCTGACCTGATTAGAAGGTCTAGCATATATTGAAGTGATAACGCATATGTAAAATAGTTGCTTGGATATGTATAACAGTTTGAGATTATGGGCAATGAAGGAGAAAACAGATAAATGACTGGCTAGGAGATGTGGACATTTTGCTGGAGGCGTGAAGCTCGCTTCCGGAGGACCTTGACCTCACTTGAGTGCCAGACATCGCAGGGGAAAGCCGCGCTCCGTGAGCTCCCGCCAGAAGGGAACCCCTAGTGATATATCTCTAAGAGAAGAGAAGTGTGTAGACGTGCCAGCTGTGGAACCGAGCTGGGAACGTTGTGGTCTCAAGTCCTGGTCGAAGAAGAGAGTATCAAGCCGGCCAGAGACATTATTGTGGGCGGCGTAAGCGCCGTGACCAGACGCCATCAGAGGGAAAGCGTCCTCGACCATTTAATCTGTGGTAAGCACGATATACGCCAGTTCATAGTGATTGCTTGTAGTTGGTCGTGTGCCCAGCGACAGTAGCGATGTTTATTTAAAAGTTAGACATGTTTTAATAAGGCAGAAAGCCTGAAATAGGAGAGTGAAGAGGGAGGAGCACAGAGCGACGTCCGTCCCCTCTGAGCTCTGACAGACGACTGAGGGAGCCCAGCTCCTGACGGAGGAAGACCCCTCCCAGCGAGTGAGGACCGCCGCCGGGCGAGGTGGAGTATGGACCCGCCCAAAACGGGGGAGTCCACTCTCACTGTATGTAGAGGACAGATAGAGATTTAAGGCAAACATATTGTGTGATTATTTTTGTTTATGTGTTAAAGGGGAACATTTTATTGGAGTGTCGATGGGTTGCAGGTTTGTCTTTGGGGAAGAAGTTGCTGAGAACTTCGAAGCCAGCCTAGATGAGGCAATTGATGAGACTCCAAGGTAGTGAAGCAGAGGACCTCGAGCTGTGAGGAGAAGCAGTGAAGAGGAGTGTCACGTGCTTCTGTAGAGGTGGTGTAGCAGCCAAGAGAGCTGTGGAGGAACCTAGCAGAAGTAGTAGAGCACCATAGTTGCTCAAGGAAACTTCATGATAGCAGCCTGGAGGAGCTGCAGAGGATCCTGGTAGTGAAGCCCGGAAGAACCTGAAGAGATCAGGGTAGTGAACTTCCAGAGGTGGAAGGGGAAGTTCTGGTGGATTACTAGTAGGGAGTTGACAGTGTTTGGTTGTCATTAGCGTGCAAGACGCAGTGAGAGGTGAGTGACTGTTTGCATCCTTATGTCAAGGAGGGTTTTATACTGAAGTTTAGAGTTACAGTCGTAGGCTGGATTACCTACATATGTATGCGTTCCAGGACTGACAGTGATCGATTGATCATTGTTGTGCATCAATGAACATTTATACTGATATATGTTATTGCATTCAAATGCTGATGTTCTATATATATATTATCTTGCTGATGGTGCAACAGTGTATGTAGACTTGACCAACTTGAGGAGGTTGATAGTATCAGGTGGTGAACCAGGAGATAGGATACCACTTGATAAGCTGATGGTAGAGTTCTGGTTGTGTTGGAGAGCAACCTGATTGTGATATTATAGAGTATAGGATTCATTATTATTATATGTGTGTATGTATCGTGTATGTGCTTTGTCTAGTAAATGTATCCCAATTTGCTGGTGTTTGCCCTTGTCCTAGTGAGGCTTCCCAGGAGGTAGTAAAGAGGGAGAGAGAGAGAGAAAGAACCAAGAACCACTGCTGTGGACAGGGTAAAAGGTAATACTAATAGGTCAAAAGGGGATTGAGGAGATCATATCACCTAAGGAGAGAGTGGGGAGTCACAGCGGCTCGAGTGGGTGTGTGCACGTGACAACGAGGCTGAGTGTTGGAGCCGCATCCCCTAAACATGTGACGTGGAGCCCCTCTCCAAGAGCCAGAAGCGCCTGGTGTGATCTCCTAGTGAAGTGTAAGCACTCTACCGAGTTGTGGGTTGGGTTGTCCGTAGAGAAGGATCAACGACGACAACTCCAGCCAACCCACAGACTATAATACCGGTTCGTCCGTTCTGTCATACCGTTAGCCTGAGGGTGATAAGCAGTAGTAAATGCTGACGTGGTTTTTAAAATCTTACATACTTCTCTAAAAATATTCCCATTAAATTCCTGACCTTGGTCAGAAACTAACACTTTAGGGGGCCGAATACAGTGACGAACCTATCCAAGAACACCTTTGCAACAGTTCGAGAGTCTTTGAGGCAGTGCAATCAGAGTGGTGTATCTGGACAGATGGTCCACCAACAACAACACGTACTGATTTCCTGAATGACTGTGATGGAGGTCTATCAAATTAGCCACCACGCGATCTTAGGGTTCAAAAATTTCTGGGACTTCCTGCAATTTTACTTGTACCTTAAGGGTACCTATTCTCCTGTGGCAGTGACCGCAGGACTTAACAAAGTTAATGACCTTAAGACCATGGCTTCTCCCCTCTCCCCTTGCCTTCGTTGTCTTACTCTCCCTTGTTCACCCCTCCCCTTATTTCCTTCCCCCTCCCCCTCCCAATTGTCACAGTCCGGCCTCACCAGCCATAAACTATTCCAGTCAAATTTTCCCTTAGGCAAGTGGGACTTTCTCTGGCCACTTGTCCCCTCCTGCCCAATCCCCCTATTCCCTAATCTTCATCCAAATCCTGTCCCAATCCCTCCCCTCTCTAGACTGTTCCGTCATAACCATTGACAGATTTAGGCAGTACTACTCTAGTGCCATAAAAATCTTGCTCCCAAGTTTCCCTTAGGTGGCCAGTCCAGCTTATTTCCCACGAGTTGGTCGTTACTGCTTAGTTCCAATTTCTGGGAGAGGACCGCCACCGGGCAAGTGTCAGGTTTTTCATTAGCCAAGAGCAGGGGCCTTAGGTTCATTGGGTAGTTGTGCTAGGGAGACCTAGTGGGCGAGTCCCCCCAGGTTAGTGTCAGATGTCCCATTTGCTGGACTCTTAGGCCTAGAGTGAATCTTTGAACTCATTGATTCTAGTCTAGGAGAGGCAGGGCTCATTCGGGCCTAGGAACTTAGGGGGCGTTCGAACCCAAATTAGCCCAAAATATGCAATAAATGAAAACTCGTTCGATTTCAATAAAACTTTTTTGACAAGTTGTATATGAAAAGGGTTTCATCTGGCCCAAGTCTCAGCATCGTAGCATAAATAGGAAGGGAGAAAAAAAATATTGAATTATGTGTCAAAATCTTTCCAAAATGGTCAAAAACGATTATCAAACAAAAATGTCAAAAAAAAAAAATTTTTAGTTAAAAAAAAGGCAATTTTTTTTTTTAATTTTATCTCTCTCTTTTGTTTATAGAGCGATTTGCATGAAACTTATACACCTGAATGCACGTATGCCTATCTGAGAGGGTACCAATTTTGGAAGAAATTGGTTGATGTCAACCTTAGCCACAGATGGCAACACCTTAGACTTTATTATTCTCGTATTTATTTTCATATAACATAAACGTTCAAATAACTTTTTTATTTTTTATTCAATTTACATAAAACTTACATCTTGTATGAAAAGTGTATGTCTGTAAAATCTTATGCAAGTGTTTTTTCCTGAGGTCATTTATGGATTTTATAAATAGCAATAAACATGATATATTTGCATAATATGAGGGGAACTTGGACTATTTGTATTAGGAAAACTAAAGACGTTTAGGAAAATTCAACCCTAGAGATCCTTTATTATATGCTAATGTGTCAGAAAAGTGTCATAGAATGATTATATCTGAAAGGTGTGTTGAAAGGTGTGGTGAAAGGTGTGCACTTGAAAATGTGTAAAATCCGTTGAAAAAATTTAAAAAATTAAAAATCTCCCTTACTATTTAGGCTACAGTACTGAAACTTAGAACAATTGCAGCCCTTCATATACAACTAGTCAAAAAATAATGGTTGACATTGAACAACAACTTTACTTTTCCTAGTAGGCCCCCTTAGTTGTGGATGGAGTTGTTTCCACTGGTAAGTTTGTCAAGGAAAAATTGTAGTTAGTGTGTTTTGGGCTTCACTGGGGTACAGGTCTAATGACCTGGAGGGTAAGCCATTCAACATCTTTGGTCGGGTTGGCAGAAATAAGGTAATGTCTGTATGAGTTTTGATACATCAAAGTAAGCGCACACTCCGGTGATATTGCCTCTTAGGGATAACTAGAGTAGGATATATTCCAATTTGATATAAATATACGTGTCTTGAATAAATAAAGTGTTCATTAATGTATTTTTTAGCTAAGTTATTTGTTCCCCCTTTTGGTTATTAATGCTGAGTCAAATTTATATGTGATGTTTATGTGCTGGACTATGAATCTCTCTGTTTTCTCCTTCAGGTCATGGACATTAGAGTTACCCTTGAATCCTCAATAAGTAAAGATTTAAAATTTATTCCCCAAGCATTATTTACCAAGATTCCTATGCCCTTGAGTTAATGATTATTGATTTCTGTCCTTCCTGGGAGATCAGTAATCCAGTCACATTCAGGTCAGGGAGGTGGTGGCAGTGTGTTATTAAGTTTTGTTCATTGATTTTAAATTTAATAAACCCTTTCATTTGTTGTTCCCCCTCATTTAATATTTCAGTTTTAAAATTAGCGGGTAGTTCAGTAAGGGTCACAATGATCTGCCAGCAGTGCTAAGCTGGGGTGTTGAGAGTGAGGAAGGGGAATAGCGAGGACGGGTTATTACAAAACAATATGTGAAATTTTTTTTTATCAAATTTAATTATTTTAATATTAAATTGCTTATGAGAATTATATCTTCCCATTGGATTTGCAGTCTTGTATACTAGTTTTAGTTTGTGTGAAAACATTTCTAAATTTAATTCATAAATTTTGCATAAATATGGGTTTAGAAATTTTGTACTCAATACAAAAGCCTTAAAAAAAAAACTCACAAATACAATCATCTAAGTAATATAGAAAACACACAGTATATAATATTCAACGGGTGATATTCCTTTATTTTCATTTTGAAGTGCAAAAATACACTTTTGAGTAAATATCTTTTCAATGTTGGTGCCACCAGCGGAATTATTAGATAATGACCGATTCTATTGAAACTAAACACGCTTGTTGAATCCGATGCATGCATTACTGTGTTCAAGTTTGTGCCAAATCGTCTGAAAGACAAGAGATAAAATATTCAAATAAAAATGCAAACACAAAAAATTGTATTACTGCATTTATTTGATATCTAATGGCATATTGATACACTGAATGATGCTTACTCAGGCAAATGAGTAGCAAGTGTATCCAGGTGGTGGAACTAGTTGTCCTAGTCGGTGCCTAGTAGAATAGCTAGTAATCCGAGTCCACCTCGACCCTTCATCTTCTAGTTCCGTCTTCTGGCTTGCTGGTCCACGAGTCTGTTCTTTCTCTTGTGGTGCGCACTAATGTGGAAATAATTCGGGGTTGCCGAGCTCTTGGTCGAGGTGCTCTACAACTGCTCTTATAGGCCCCGTTGTGGCCCATCATTGTCTGAACCACAGCAAAGTCCATCATTGTTTTAGAAACAAACTTTTCATTTGTGCAGAATTTCCAAACATGCGGATGAAAAGACTCATTTGTATTTTGTGTTTTTCCTTTCATGCGTTACTTCATGTTTTCATCTGTTGTCTGGTTGAAGGCAGTACATCATCGTCGCCAGTGACAGGGAGTACTGGCGCGTCTGTAGATGTTGAAGGCAGTACATCATCGTCGCCAGTGACCAGGAGTACTGACGCGTTTGTAGATGTTGAAGGCAGTACATCATCGTCGCCAGTGACAGGGAGTACTGGCGCGTCTGTAGATGTTGAAGGCAGTACATCATCGTCGCCAGTGACAGAGAGTACTGGCGCGTCTGTAGATGTTGAGAACAGTACATCTTAGTGGCTGGTGACATCGAATATTTGCGTGTATGTGGAAATTGAGGAAAGTATTTCATTGAAGTCGGGAGCGCGTGCGTTTTGCGTTTTCATGATCAAAGGGTTTGGTTTGGGTGGGTGTGGGGAGGAGGGTAAGGGTGGGTGGGGGAAGAGGATAAGGGTGGGTGGGGGTAGAGGGAAGGGTGGGTGGGGGAAGAGGGGTAAGGGTTTGTGGTGGTTTAATATGGTAAGGGTGGGAGGGGGGGTGGGGGGAAGAAGATAAGGGTGGTTGGGGGGGGAAGGGGGTAAGATTGTTTTGAGGGGAAAAGGGTAAGGGTGAGAGGGGGGGAGAAGGTAAGGGATTAGGATGGAAATTCAAGACAAAGAGTTCTATGGAGTATGCCACACACCCGTCAGTCTTGACTTAGATTTTCTCTGGGTTTGTTGTTGTACGCCATTTCCTCTCCCATTCCGCCGTCAAAGGTATCGCCTTTCGCACTACTATGGCAAACTTTGTTGTTCCCCCCCCCCCACCCCATGAGGGGGCCTCGTAGCCTGGTGGATAGCGCGCAGGACTCGTAATTCTGTGGCGCGGGTTCGATTCCCGCACGAGGCAGAAACAAATGGGCAAAGTTTCTTTCACCCTGAATGCCCCTGTTACCTAGCAGTGAATAGGTACCTGGGAGTTAGTCAGCTGTCACGGGCTGCTTCCTGGGGGTGGAGGCCTGGTCGAGGACCGGGCCGCGGGGACACTAAAGCCCCGAAATCATCTCAAGATAACCTCAAGATAACCCCCACCCCATCCTTCCCCATTTCTGATGTTAAGATATGGGTCACATCATATGCAAATTGAGTGATGGTGTGTCTGTATTCTGATTCTGGGAGGTCGTTGCTTGTACTTGTAGGCCCCTCCTAACCACTCTGCATACTCCGTCTCCACGCAGGTCGCACACCAAACCTAACCTGTGTCAGGTTAGGTTAGGGTCAGTAAGTTTCATTTCTTTGAACTGTAACCTGGAACTGGTCCTCTCCCACCATGTTCGGTTGAGATGATCTACCTGCACAGCTGCTCTAACAAGGTGGTCCGTTATAGGCTTACCTCGCCTCCAGGCGATCATGGGAGGGTTTTGTGGGAATTTCACCCAGGCTAGATGTTCACTGTACGTTTCCCTCGTCCATGTCCATACTTCCTAGAGTTTTATGTTAAGCTGTGCTGCAAGGCCAGGGAAGAAAAGGGTTGGGAGAATCCATCTCTTGTCTTCCACTTCTTGTGTTCTAGGTCTGAGTAGCTCTTCCCTTGTTTTTTCTCTGAGTTTCTCCTGGGCCGCATGTATTATTGTTTCTGGGGTAGTCTCTGTTCCTGAACATATGCCATAGGTCATCAAGCTGGGGATATAGCGTCTCTTCATTACTGTTAATCCTCTTGTGTCTGAGTCCAAGTGAGTAGGGTAGCGATTTCTTCAAGGTTAGTGGGTGGCTCGAGTCAAATTTCAGATACATGTGAAGGTTAGTCGGTTTATAATATGCCTTCATATGCAGATCCCTGGTTAGCTGGTCTATATACACTGTTGTATCTAGGAAATTAATCGTGGAGTCACTGTCTTCGAGGGTAAACTTAAGATTTTCATGAACTGTATTTGACCATGAAAAGAAACCTTCTAGGCGCGGGAAACCGTCCTCCATTATTCCGAAGATGTCGTCTATGTAACGGAAATATACCGCCGGTCCGTCCTTCCTGTGGGATCGATTCCTCTCGAACACAACATGCACAAATATTTCAGCGATTGCCACACTACTGGATGTTCCTATCGCTGTACCCTTGGTTTGCCGGTATGCCCGTCCTTCAAATTGCGAAAGGGTGTCTCTCATCACATGGATGATGGCCTCCTCAAGAGTTTCTTTCGAGGCGGTCCTCCATACTCCTGCGTCTTGAAGTTCCTGTCTGATTTCTGATAATAAGCCAAGTTTTCCTGAATTTATATATTTTTCAATTTTTTTCTTATGAAATGATAAAGCTATCCATTTCATTATGTATGAGTTAATTTTTTTTCAAATTTTTAATTTAACACTTTAAGGGGACCGCGTCGTACATATCCGGCGGGTTTGCTTATGGGGTTCTGCCCCCGCGTCGTAAATAGCCGGGCGATCTAAAAAAAAACATATAAAATCCAATTCTTATTCGATAGATTTGGGGTTTGTATGAAAATGTTTGCCATTAAATTTCCGTTTTCTCTAATAGGCACATGGCCTATTTGAGAAAACGGCATTGTATTGTAACTTAGAGGAGAGACTATTGAGTTGGTAACACAAAGAGGGTAATCACCCACTTCACACACTCTTGTGTGGGCCGCGATCATGATTCTACATTTATATGCATATGTCTGTGAAGAGAATTTTATTGCGAGTTCAGCGATATAAAATTTAACGCTGTAGGACTAATGTGGAGCTGACAACAAACAAAAGAGTATGAACATTTTGTTGCAGTTTGGGCGTACGGCGAGTGATCTACGTTTTTATTTATTTCGTGGTGGAATAGCTAATGCTTTGGTTACATTTTATACATATGATCTTGTAGAGAATTTTATTCCCAACACATTGATACCAAAATGAAATACGTAGCTCGAGAATTGGTGTCAGGAGAGTGAAAAGATTACACACTGTTTGGTGTTTACACTCAAGAGCCCAAAACGCCGCGCGCACAATGCACTATTTTTTTTTCACGGGGACCGTGCGCATTAAAGTTAATTAAAACTAACGTAGATATATGACTGAACCTAACCTACCCTACCTAACCTATCTTAACCTAACCTAAACTAACAAAACTAAGTCAATAATTTAAGTTCTTAACACTTTCATGCTCTCCAGGCACTGGACTGAACGGACTTCGACTTTCGCGAGGTGAATTGGACGTTTTCGGGTGATCGAGCGGCAACATTGAAAAGTGCATACTCTTTTCGCTGTCCTGACCTTAATTTTCGATGTACAGATTTCATTTTTGTACCAATGTGTTCGCAATAGAATGATCTATAAGAACATATGTATATGTCACCAAAGCATGAGTTAAATCACACAAAAAGCTAAAGAACTACATCGATCACTAGCCGTGAGCTCCAAACAGCGACGAAATGTTTCAATTCTTTTCAGGGTTGTCAACTCCACACTTATCCTACAGCGTTAAATTTAGTATCACTGTGATTGCAATTAAATTCCCTACACAGACATATGAATATAAATGTAGAATCATGATCGCGGCCTACACCAAGAGTGTGTGAAGTGGGCGATTACTCTCGACGTGTCAACAATACAATAGTTTTTCCACTAAGTTACAATACAATGCCGTTCTCCCAAATAGGCCATATGCCTATTAGAGAATACGGAAATTTAATGGTAAACATTTTCATACTATCCCGAAGTCGATCGAATAAGAATTGGATTTTATACAAATATTTTTTAATCGCGTGTAAATCTACGACGCTACTGCACCTTGGGATAAACGTACCGGTATTTACCGGTCGTTTATTTTCGACCCCGGGGCGTTATAATATAATAATAATAATTCAAATAAACTAATTGGAAACAATTTATTGAAAATAAAGATAATCACTTGGCCTATTAGGCAAATCAGGCCTTGCATAGTAGGCTGAGAAGTGCGTTCTGGCTACTAGGTACGACATATATATAGAGAGGAAATGCTCACTGCATCCATGGTTCCTGCCCGCCATCTGAGGAGCTGGAGGAGCTATTCAACTTGTGACAAGCAGCCTTGTACCCTGTATGTAATCAATATTGTAACTTTTTTTGTGTAATGACATTTTCAAATAAAGTTAGATAAATATACACACTTAACATAAGAATAGGGGTGGTAGGAGAAGAAAATATCAAAGTGTTCAGTGAGGATCCACAAGGTCTTCTCTGAGTACTCTTTATTTTCTTCTCCGAGGCTATGGGTCCCTACATTTGCACCAGAGGTGGTACCCCTTCTAGGTTTATATATATATATATATATATATATATATATATATATATATATATATATATATATATATATATATATATATATATATATATATATATATATATATATATATATATATATATATATTAGTATATTTTGGTAGCAGTCTTTCCTGTAGACATATATTATTAAATATGACCGAAAAAGTAAGATTAATAATTCTAACACGAATTTTCTCAATCTTTCGTACATTTCTTTTCCCTGTTGGTGGTAATTCAAAAATCAATTCTCCAAAATTCATTTTTATTTCTAGTCTGACGCGACACTTGAGCGCGTTTCGTAAAACTTATTACATTTTCAAAGACTTTAGTTTACACATACACAACTGAATAGAATTTACACATCTCCGATTTGTTTATATCTACATTTTAGTGAGGTGGATGGGGTGAGGTGGTTTTAATAGGGTATTAAATTCATCAACACAAGACAGAACACAAAACAATGGGTATTGAATGGAAGTGATTGTAGAAAGCCTATTGGTCCATATTTCTTTATGCTTCTATATTGGAGCGGAGTCTTGAGGTGGGTAGAATATAGTTGTGCATTAATTGGCTGTTGATTGCTGGTGTTGACTTCTTAATGTGTAGTGCCTCGCAAACGTCAAGCCGCCTGCTATCGCTGTATCTATCGATGATTTCTGTGTTGTTTACTAGGATTTCTCTGGCGATGGTTTGGTTGTGGGAAGAGATTATATGTTCCTTAATGGAGCCCTGTTGCTTATGCATCGTTAAACGCCAAGAAAGAGATGTTGTTGTCTTGCCTATATACTGTGTTTTTTGGAGCTTACAGTCCCCCAAGAGGGCATTTGAAGGCATAGACGACGTTGGTCTCTTTTAAAGCGTTCTGCTTTGTGTTTGGAGAAATTCTCATGAGTAGGCTGGCCGTTTTTTCTGGTTTTATAGTAAATCGTCAGTTGTATCCACTGATTTTTGTCTGTAGTGTTGGGGTTTCACCTCTCTATTATTCTCTACCCTTACTCTGGGGTGAGCAATAGTTATGCTCAAGGTAACTCACCGTAGCCCTGCGGGTCTTCCCTCGATCCTCACGGCGCCACTGCACGCCAGGAGAGTCTCCCAGTCAATCTTAACGGCCTCTTATTAAGAAAGAGTGAGAACACGACTCGATCACATCGACCGTCGTGTGCCCTCCCCAACAATAGGGCTCTACGGTTATTCACAAGATCGCCAACTGGTGTTTAAGGTGGCCAGTAACACCATCAGTGGACTGGTGTATTCAGTGGTAGCCTTGGCAAGGTCACACTCAAAGATCAGGAATCAGGCAGGTACTTGTTGTTATCACTCTATGTTTACCAGTATAATATAGCCACAAGATCAATGGAGGGAATGATAAAAACACTAAGATAGTTTTGTATTTTACTTAAAATGTATGAAAGATGTCACAACAACAAATAAATCAGCAAATCCTGACGCGGCCGGAAGTTCCCACGAATAGTCCGCGATCATTAGGTGGCAACACCTCCCCCTCCTCATCAATTGTCAAGAACAGCTGATCGCAATGGACTCTCCGCGCGAAATTTGCTTGTTTGCTAGATTCACGCGCGCGATTTCTTTAAATTCTCCAATATTACTAGAAACTCGCACACTCGATATTGGCACAAATAATCCGAATTACTTAGTTACACTGTACTCAGGCTCAAACAGTCTTTTCTACAATCAATGCTATAATGATTCACTGTAATGGCTTCACATTGTTCTTCACTCAACAATATATTATGAACTATTAACACTGGAGTTTTCAGTACTTTCTCTCGTTGGCGATAACGCAATGATTCACTGTACTCACAAATGATTATTCACTGAATGAACATAGACATATATATGGTATATAAATCAATCATCAATACATGGAAAATAAATAGTTTCTGGGCACATAGCCTAACCTCCAAATACTGGCATAATATTATATATAATTCACCACTATATGTTCATATCAAAATCTATAGAAAGATATACACAACACAGTAAATTTATCACTGGTTCCTGGTGCCTGTACACACCAATAATCAACATGAATATTACAAGTACTCTTGATAGTACTGTCTAGCACACTGGTGCTTTACCGTGACATAGGTGAGACTTGCTCACGACATATAAAATCTTCGGGCTAGATAATATAGCCAAATAATATAGCTAACTAAAGGGGAATGGGGAGGGAACTAGAACCACCTACTTCACCCTATCCTCCGATGAGAGTCGAGATGTAGCTCCTGGTCCTCGTGTCGGGAACGCCCCCACACTACACGTCGTCGCGTCCTACCAGAGCCTCTCATCGTCCCACCGTTTAGCGCGTCGTCTCCGTGCCTCCTCACTGCAGGTCCGTCCTCCTTCTTGACTTCTTGAAGGTTGGAGTCGGTCTCCTGGCCGTCGTCTTCTCCCAGCAACGGCTGTCGCCTACGTCTCAGCTACAGTCGTTCGGTTTCCCCAAATAGTCCTCTCTTCCTCAGCTACCCAGTGGCTCTGTCAGCCACTACGCTGTCACGAACTGGTGAATTGCCACGGACGTCAACATACGTCACTGCACGGCTTCACTGCTACTGGCACAGTACCTGACTGGAGCACTTGTTGCTCATATAACCGTCAATTCCCTCTTCTGGTTCAACACATGAACTAGGGAAGACTTCTCAGAGTACTGGCGGACTTCAGGTGACGCGTAAATCCACGGTAGTGGGAAACAGCTGTCCGACAGACAGGACCACTCGTCGCACGTCCGACCTCTATGACGTGTCGTGTCTGACTGCTGGCGCCAGCCCGGCGCGCTGGCCGGACCCCCTTCCTTCGTGACGTCACTTTCGCCACGGGAGGTTTTCATTGGCTCCCGGTGCCACATTGCTGTCGGTGACCAATCCGGTGCCACTGACGTCACACGGTTTTGGCGGGAGATCAGGGAAGCCAGCGCCATCTTGGCTCCCTAAAGGGCCTAAACCACAGGCCAAAATATCACTATTTCACAAATTTCTCGGCTCTCCGAGAACACTTCACTCTCTCCCATGTATCAAATTGTAGCCTGCAACGTAGAGAACGTTTGGGAAAAGTAGACATGACTCTTACTGCAGGCGTGGGAGAATACAAGGGGGGGGAACTCCGTCACATACCCCTCCCCTTAAAATAAGAGTCATGCCTGTTTAGTGTATGCGGGATAGGGCATCCGCTACTACGTTGTCCTTCCCCTTGATGTGTTTGACCTTGATCCTTGTCAGACTCTCAGTGCGGGTGAGACTGGTGCCGTTCGCCCTGGACCACTTACTTTCCTCCTCCGGGAGTTCTCGGTCCCTCGGTACACTCAGACCCGTCTTCCGCTGGGTTTCTCGGGTATACGTTCCGTCCTGCTTGTCGGCTCTTCCTTCCACAATGAAGAAAGGTTTCAGGCGGTCCATGCGACACACCTGTTTCTTCCGGGGTCCATCCGGCTTCCCAATCTCGTATGACACTGGACCCAACCGTCGCAGCACTCGGTACGGTCTCTTGAACCGCGACCTGGTCACTCTACCTTTACCTGGCAGCACAACCAATACTTTGGATCCGGCCTGAAAATCCCTCTGCGCAGCTCTCCTCTCGTACCACTCCGACATCTTACGTTGCGCCTTCTTCAGGAGTTTCCTAGCCAGTTTCTTCGCTCTAGTGAGACGTTCTTTGAACTTCTGGACATATTTATTCACCGTTCCCACGGTCGCTCCTGGCGTCCATCGTTCCTTCAGCATGAATAGCATGGCATATATAATATAAATAAATGGAAAGTAAGCCTTCTCAGGACCCACACGTCCTCCTTCGGCCTTACTAACCAATTCGGGGAACTCCTCCTGCTGTAACTCTCCGAGACGAGTGCGGTTTATCCCTAGAGAACCGGTGAGTGTCACCTGCAACTCACCATTCGGGCTACTCTCGCCCTCCACTCGTTCTCTGGGTCCTACGCAGAGGTGATCTGTTCCCAGGCTGTCAGTCGACTCCTCAGCCCCATCAGATCCACAATCTCCTGGTTCTTCGCGTTGTCTCGGTGTCACAGTACAAACCGGGATCGCCACCGGTGCGATTCCCTTCTCGTCCCCACAGGCGTTCAAATCTTCGCCTGTCTCCTCGTGTTGTTCTGGGCACTCTTCGCCTTTCACGAGATGCGGGAGGACGTATCCTCCACATGCGTCATTCCCCAAGATGACCTGTGCCTCCATCTTGGGCATTGATGTACAGACTCCCACCTCTAGGGTCTGGCAGCCATAATCGGAATTTAAAGTTACCTGGTGTAGGGGCATCCTCACTGGGCCTCCCACAGTGGTCACACTAGCCACCCCCACACTGGTACTTTCGTAACCCTCGGGGAACAGGGTCTCACTCACCAGGGTAAAATCGGCCCCAGTGTCTCTTAAGATCTTCACAGGGATGGGGTCTGCGTCCCCCATCCTTACGGTTCCTTGACACACGAATGGGTGAACTTGCTTCTCCCCACTCAGCGCGGGTTCATCCCGCACTCTCTCGGCCCTCTGGTCCTCGAACATCACTAAAGCAACGTGTCCCCGCTGCTTAGGGCGTCTGCATTCCCGCGCGACGTGTCCGGGTATTCCGCAGTTGTAGCAGCGGCCCCTCGGCGGAGACCATCCGCCACCGCTCGCCTTAGCACTGCCTCCAGAGGCCGTCGCACCCTGTGTCTTTCCCGAACCGCTTGTTGACTCCTTGGTCGCAACAACAGCTCCCGAGCTCTCCGCATGGTTCTTCTTGATCGGTTCAACAGCACCTTTTGATCCTCGGGTGTTCCAACTTGAGAGGTGGGATTTGGGAGAACTCGCTCCTGTCCTCCATCCATCCGTCCTATAACTCCGATCGTTTCCGACGTATGCGGGTGGTCGGTTCTGTCCCTCTCGGCGTGGGCGTAGGGCTTCTTCTAGCATGTCGGCCCGGTCGGCTGCGGCCCTCAGGTCCTTTATGTCCGCCTCCTTTACCCTCATCCTGATCTCAGGAGAGAGCACGGACATAAACTTTTCCATGGCCATTAGTTCCTTGACCTCTTCGACCGACCTTGCTTCTTCAGAGTCCAGCCACTTAAGGAGCTTTCTTTCAATGTCCCTCGCCGTCTCCGCATACGATTTTCCTGGCAACCGGGTACATTCTCTAAACCTCTTTCTGTAACACTCTGGCGTGAGCTTAAAGGAACGGAGCACAGCTCGTTTTACCGCATCGTAGTTAGTGCATTCTTGGAAGTCGAGCATAGTGAAGGCTTGGCGAGCTTCACCCGTGAGCCTCCCTTGGACCAACTCCGCCCACTCCGCCCTCGGCCACCTCTTCATAGCAGCAACTCTCTCAAAGTGATCGAAGAAACTTTCGGCTTCACTAGGCACAAAGACCGGCAGGTCTCGTTCCCTCACTCGTCGGTCTTCCTGTGGCGGGGCAGGGGCACCTAGTCCCAGTTCAGCTCGCTTCAGCTCCACCTCCTGGTTGGCTTCTATTTCCATTTGTCTCAGCCTAACTTCTTGCTCTCGTTCTTCCCTGCGTAGCTGTGCTTCTCGCTCCTCACGCTTCGTCTGTGCTTCTCGCTCTTGCTCTTCTTTGCGCTGTTGTGCCTCTTCTCTCCTCAGCTGCGCTTCTGCTTCTCGCTCTTCTTTGCGCTGCTGTGCTTCTCGCTCTTCTCTGCGCTGCTGTGCTTCTGCTTCTCGCTCTTCTTTGCGCTGCTGTGCTTCTGCTTCTCGCTCTTCTCTGCGCTGCTGTGCTTCCAGCTGCAGCTTCATTATTTCCAGCTTAATGCTGTGCCTGCTGCCGCTGGATCCCCTGCTGCTTCCACCAATACTCAGGTGTTCACCCTCACTGGCAGGTGTTTGGGGCCGTTCCTCCCCCAAAGCTTCGTCTCGAGCCTTTAGCTGAGCCATTATCTCTAGTCTTCTTTCACCAACTCGGGCAGATTTCAGCTTTATTCCAAAATGATCCGCTATAGCCTGTAACTGTGCCTTGGTGCACTCTTCCAGCACCTGTTCGTCTCTAGAGTCAATAAACCTGGTTACTTTATCATCCTCCATCTTGTGCTATGAGTGATAACCTTCACCTGATCTCTAACACCACTGCCAAGTACCACTGCAACCTTTACTCCGATCTAGATCCTGGCAAGGTCGCCAATGTTGGGGTTTCACCTCTCTATTATTCTCTACCCTTACTCTGGGGTGAGCAATAGTTATGCTCAAGGTAACTCACCGTAGCCCTGCGGGTCTTCCCTCGATCCTCACGGCGCCACTGCACGCCAGGAGAGTCTCCCAGTCAATCTTAACGGCCTCTTATTAAGAAAGAGTGAGAACACGACTCGATCACATCGACCGTCGTGTGCCCTCCCCAACAATAGGGCTCTACGGTTATTCACAAGATCGCCAACTGGTGTTTAAGGTGGCCAGTAACACCATCAGTGGACTGGTGTATTCAGTGGTAGCCTTGGCAAGGTCACACTCAAAGATCAGGAATCAGGCAGGTACTTGTTGTTATCACTCTATGTTTACCAGTATAATATAGCCACAAGATCAATGGAGGGAATGATAAAAACACTAAGATAGTTTTGTATTTTACTTAAAATGTATGAAAGATGTCACAACAACAAATAAATCAGCAAATCCTGACGCGGCCGGAAGTTCCCACGAATAGTCCGCGATCATTAGGTGGCAACACCTCCCCCTCCTCATCAATTGTCAAGAACAGCTGATCGCAATGGACTCTCCGCGCGAAATTTGCTTGTTTGCTAGATTCACGCGCGCGATTTCTTTAAATTCTCCAATATTACTAGAAACTCGCACACTCGATATTGGCACAAATAATCCGAATTACTTAGTTACACTGTACTCAGGCTCAAACAGTCTTTTCTACAATCAATGCTATAATGATTCACTGTAATGGCTTCACATTGTTCTTCACTCAACAATATATTATGAACTATTAACACTGGAGTTTTCAGTACTTTCTCTCGTTGGCGATAACGCAATGATTCACTGTACTCACAAATGATTATTCACTGAATGAACATAGACATATATATGGTATATAAATCAATCATCAATACATGGAAAATAAATAGTTTCTGGGCACATAGCCTAACCTCCAAATACTGGCATAATATTATATATAATTCACCACTATATGTTCATATCAAAATCTATAGAAAGATATACACAACACAGTAAATTTATCACTGGTTCCTGGTGCCTGTACACACCAATAATCAACATGAATATTACAAGTACTCTTGATAGTACTGTCTAGCACACTGGTGCTTTACCGTGACATAGGTGAGACTTGCTCACGACATATAAAATCTTCGGGCTAGATAATATAGCCAAATAATATAGCTAACTAAAGGGGAATGGGGAGGGAACTAGAACCACCTACTTCACCCTATCCTCCGATGAGAGTCGAGATGTAGCTCCTGGTCCTCGTGTCGGGAACGCCCCCACACTACACGTCGTCGCGTCCTACCAGAGCCTCTCGTCGTCCCACCGTTTAGCGCGTCGTCTCCGTGCCTCCTCACTGCAGGTCCGTCCTCCTTCTTGACTTCTTGAAGGTTGGAGTCGGTCTCCTGGCCGTCGTCTTCTCCCAGCAACGGCTGTCGCCTACGTCTCAGCTACAGTCGTTCGGTTTCCCCAAATAGTCCTCTCTTCCTCAGCTACCCAGTGGCTCTGTCAGCCACTACGCTGTCACGAACTGGTGAATTGCCACGGACGTCAACATACGTCACTGCACGGCTTCACTGCTACTGGCACAGTACCTGACTGGAGCACTTGTTGCTCATATAACCGTCAATTCCCTCTTCTGGTTCAACACATGAACTAGGGAAGACTTCTCAGAGTACTGGCGGACTTCAGGTGACGCGTAAATCCACGGTAGTGGGAAACAGCTGTCCGACAGACAGGACCACTCGTCGCACGTCCGACCTCTATGACGTGTCGTGTCTGACTGCTGGCGCCAGCCCGGCGCGCTGGCCGGACCCCCTTCCTTCGTGACGTCACTTTCGCCACGGGAGGTTTTCATTGGCTCCCGGTGCCACATTGCTGTCGGTGACCAATCCGGTGCCACTGACGTCACACGGTTTTGGCGGGAGATCAGGGAAGCCAGCGCCATCTTGGCTCCCTAAAGGGCCTAAACCACAGGCCAAAATATCACTATTTCACAAATTTCTCGGCTCTCTGAGAACACTTCACTCTCTCCCATGTATCAAATTGTAGCCTGCAACGTAGAGAACGTTTGGGAAAAGTAGACATGACTCTTACTGCAGGCGTGGGAGAATACAAGGGGGGGGAACTCCGTCACAGTAGGGATAACGTTTCTATTAACAATATCTTTCAGGACCCTTTCCTACGCTTTATGAGCTGTGGAAAAGAAGTTCCTGTAAAATAGTCTAATAGGTGTTGTGTTAGTTGTCTCTTCAGAGGTTGCATGGCGTTTCACTTTCCTTCTTATGATGTCTTCGACGAAACCATTGGAGAAGCCGTTGTTGACTAGGACCTGCCTTACCCTACAGAGTTCTTCGTCGACTTGCTTCCATTCTGAGCTGTGGCTGAGAGCACGGTCGACATATGCGTTAACAACACTCCTCTTGTACCTGTCTGGGCAGTCGCTGTTGGCATTTAGGCACATTCCTATGTTCGTTTCCTTAGTGTAGACTGCAGTGTGGAAACCTCCGCTCTTTTCCATGACTGTTACATCTAGAAAGGGCAGCTTCCCATCCTTTTCCATCTCGTAAGTGAAACGCAGCACGGAACTCTGCTCAAATGCCTCCTTCAGCTCCTGCAGATGTCTGACATCAGGTACCTGTGTAAAAATGTCGTCAACATACCTGCAGTATATTGCCGGTTTCAAGTTCATGTCGACTAAGACTTTTTGCTCGATGGTACCCATGTAGAAGTTTGCAAACAGGACACCTAGGGGAGAACCCATGGCGACCCCATCTACTTGCTTATACATGTGCCCATCCGGGCTCAAGAAGGGTGCCTCTTTAGTACAAGCTTGGAGTAGTTTCCTCAGAATATTTTCTGGTATGTCAAGAGGAGTACAGGCTGGATCACGATACATACTGCGGGGCACACGGGCCACAGGGATAAGAGCCTCGTTGGACGTAGAATCGCTGTTTACCAACGTACCTGTGGACGAGACAATCGGGATGATAGCCGACAGAGTGTATCGTGATCCAGCCTGTACTCCTGTAAAACGGAGGAAAGGGTCCTGAAAGATATTGTTAATAGAAACGTTATCTCTACAGACAAAAATCAGAGGATACAACTGACGATTTACTATAAAACCAGAAAAACGGCCAGCCTACTCATGAGAAACTCTCCAGACACAAAACAGAACGCTTTAAAAGAGACTAACGTCGTCTATGCCTTCAAATGCCCTCTTGGGGACTGTAAGCTCCAAATAACCCAGTATATAGGCAAGACAACAACATCTCTTTCTAGGCGTTTAACGATGCATAAGCAACAGGGCTCCATTAAGGAACATATAATCTCTTCCCACAACCAAACCATCGCCAGAGAAATCCTAGTAAACAACAAAGAAATCATCGATAGATACAGCGATAGCAGGCGGCTTGACGTTTGCGAGGCACTACACATCAAGAAGTCAACACCAGCAATCAACAGCCAATTAATGCACAACTATATTCTACCCACCTCAAGACTCCGCTCCAATATAGAAGCATCAAGAAATATGGACCAATAGGCTTTCTACAAACACTTCTATTCAATACCCATTGTTTCGTGTTCTGTCTTGTATTGATGAAATTAATACCCTATTAATGCCACCTCACTCAAATGTAGATATAAAATCGGAGATGCGTAGGTTCTATTCAGTTGTGTATTTGTAAACTAAAGTCTTTGAAAATGTAATAAGTTTTACGAAACGCGCTCGTGTCGCGTCAGACTAGAAATAAAAATGAATTTTGGAGAATTGATTTTTGATTTACCTCCAACAGTGAAAAGAAATGTACGAAAGATTGAGAAAATTCGTGTTAGAATTATTAATCTTACTTTTTCGGTCATATTTAATAATATATGTCTACAGGAAAGACTGCTACCAAAATATACTAATATATATATATATATATATATATATATATATATATATATATATATATATATATATATATATATATATATATATAAATATATATATATATATATATATATATATATATAAATATATATATAAATATATATATATAAAGATATATATATAAATATATATATATAAATATATATATATATATAAATATATATATATAAATATATATATATATATATATATATATATATATATATATATATATATATTTATATATAATGTGTGTGTGTGTGTGTGTGTGTCGTACCTAGTAGCCAGAACGCACTTCTCAGCCTACTATGCAAGGCCCGATTTGCCTAATAAGCCAAGTTTTCATGAATTAATTGTTTTTCAACTACCTAACCTAACCTAACTTTTTCGGCTACCTAACCTAACCTAAGGTTAGGTTAGGTAGGGTTGGTTAGGTTCGGTCATATATCTACGTTAATTTTAACTCAAATAAAAAAAAATTGACCTCATACATAATGAAATGGGTAGCTTTGTCATTTTATACCGCCGGTCGTCAAATGTGGGTGGCACAATGGTGGCTTACTCCGTCTGTTCATATTGTCCCTTATATCGAGCCAATTATTACATCAGGCAGACCAACACCCATGTGTATTATGTTTATAAAGTTTTCATTACACCCCTAACTCATGATTTTATCCCTCATCCATGATCTACACCCCTCACCCATGATCTACACACTCACCCATGGTCTACACCCTCACCCTTGGTCTACACCCTCACCCTTGGTCTACACACTCACCCTTGGTCTACACCCTCACCCTTGGTGCACTCCCCTCACCCAGGTGTCACTCGTTATTGGTATACACTTTAACCAGTGATGTAGACCCTGACCCATGGTCTACATCCTGACCAATGGTTTACATCGTCACACATGCTTTATATCTTTCACTCGTGGATTTCACCTTCATCCATTTATATGCCCTTACCCATGGCTTACACCCTCACCTAGGTAATATCATTCGTGCTCAATTGTAGTTTTTTTGTGAATTATTTACTACAATTTATCTGAGGGCCACTAAATCACTAGTGGCTTCGATGACGACGAAAAGCCGTCGGCTTGTCTATGGTCCCCCCATTTGTCCTAATGTCTTTTTCAAGCTGGATTTTAAAGGTAAGCAGAGTTCTGGCATTTACGGCTTTGGCGGGTAGACGGTTCCATGGTGTTTATAACCCTGTGGGTGAAAAAATCTCCTGTCTTAAGTCCTTCATTGTGGCTTGTTAAGCTTGAAATCGTTGCTACTTGTTAGTGTTACATCTAACCATTTGAAGAAGTTGTCCTGAGCAACATTCTCCAAACTGTTCAGTATTTTCAATGTTTCTATGAGATCCGCCCTGTCATGCCTAGTGTGCAATGTTGTAAGCCCTGTGGCCCTCAACCTTACCTGGTATGAGAGCCAACTTAGTTCTGGCATTATTTTTGTTGCCCAGTGGGGGAGCGCCAGACATTTGTCAAAGGAACGCTTGATTATTCCTCAGGTTTGGTGACCACGTTTTACTGCTGCTTCCACTTGTTGTGCAACTTTCAGTGAATGATGGATTCTGACACCAAGGTCCTTTTCTTCATCATTCTGCTGCAAGGAAGTGCTGTTAATTTCGTAGTTGTGACATTGATGGTTATAGCCCCCACGATAGGACTTTCATTTATCGATATTTAAAAGTATTTGCCAGTCTTCTGATCATTTGTGGAATTCATGTTCATTCCATTCCATGTGGAGTAATGAATGCTTTGAAAGGACTCAATATAATTTTCACTTTAAATATGAATTTTCATTTCACTTTCACTTGTGTGAACTATCAATTTATCAACACACACACATACATTTTTTAAAATAAATTGAAACAAGTGAAAACTATCAATGAAACATCTAAGGAGAACAAAGGTGTTGTTTCTGATATCCACAGTGTAAACAAAGTTGGCCTGGTGTGGTGGCCGAGGCCAGACCTCATGGCCTCGGCACACCTTCACAGTTGGCCTGGTGTGGTGGCCGAGGCCAGACCACATGGCCTCGGCACACCTACACAGTTGGCCTGGTGTGGTGGCCGAGGCCAGACCTCATGGCCTCGGCACACCTTCACAGTTGGCCTGGTGTGGTGGCCGAGGCCAGACCACATGGCCTCGGCACACCTTCACAGTTGGCCTGGTGTGGTGGCCGAGGCCAGACCACATGGCCACCGCACACCTTCACAGTTGGCCTGGTGTGGTGGCCGAGGCCAGACCACATGGCCACGGCACACCTTCACAGTTGGCCTGGTGTGGTGGCCGAGGCCAGACCACATGGCCTCGGCACACCTACACAGTTGGCCTGGTGTGGTGGCCGAGGCCAGACCACATGGCCTCGGCACACCTTCACAGTTGGCCTGGTGTGGTGGCCGAGGCCAGACCACATGGCCACCGCACACCTTCACAGTTGGCCTGGTGTGGTGGCCGAGGCCAGACCACATGGCCTCGGCACACCTTCACAGTTGGCCTGGTGTGGTGGCCGAGGCCAGACCACATGGCCACCGCACACCTTCACAGTTCAACACAATAAAAAGGTATTTATTCAGTTAGTGTTATTTTACATTTTGCATACAATTTAATTACACAAGGAAAAGTAATTTTTGCAATGTTGTTGTAGTTTCTTGCTCATAGGTGGTAATTATTTTTTTTTATTAGCGGCAGATTGAAGGTGAACAAAAATTAAATGCAATATCCAATCTTGAGTTAGTGCAGTTATGTCATTTAGTAAAAGAAAAAAATCTTCAATTCAGATATTAATAAATCGAATGTGGAAGAAGCCATAATGAGTAAAACAATTAACTGCATGTGAAATTTAGATAGCAATCAACTGTTTTTTTTTGAGATATATACAAGAGTTGTTACATTCTTGTACAGCCACTAGTACGCGTAGCGTTTCGGGCAAGTCCTTAATCCTATGGTCCCTGGAATACGATCCCCTGCCGCGAAGAATCGTTTTTTCATCCAAGTACACATTTTACTGTTGCGTTAAACAGAGGCTACAGTTAAGGAATTGCGCCCAGTAAATCCTCCCCGGCCAGGATACGAACCCATGACATAGCGCTCGCGGAACGCCAGGCGAGTGTCTTACCACTACACCACGGAGACTGTTGACAGCTACAAGTAGCAAACTGGCCTACTTTTGAAAACCAGTCTGTTGTATTTTTTTATTTTGAAAACTACAACTTTTTATGAGCTACTTTTAAATTAAGTTGGACCAATTTGCGCTACTAATGAGAAAAAATTATATGATTAATATTTATACACTTAATTTGTAAAGTGTGTACTGTGAGATTATCCTTTTTAGGGGTGAATAGGTTACAAGAAACCTCAGTCAGGAAAGGACTGAACTAGCACAAAACAAATGCTGAAGGCAGATTATACTTTAATGACTGACCAGGGATGCATAGAGCAGCTGCAGGAATCCAAATTCTTGGCACTCCTCACCCACTGGGTCGTGGAGCTTCTTGGAGCCTCAGAAGGTCATCAGAGTAGCTCCTGTGATTCTCACACCAAATAGTATTTATTTGATGTGTGTGGCCATGAAGGCAGTTCAAGTCCAAGTAATCCAGGCAACATAAAAAGGGGATCACGTTAATAACAGATTTAATGGAAAAGTCAATACTGGGTACAAAGGGTCTGAAGGTGTGAACGTAAAGACACTTGTATTTAACAAATAGTTTATTCATAATACTTAATACTAACGATACATGACCAGAATAATCTGACATTACGTTAATTAATGTCTGTCGTGGTGCTTAACAAAGCTAGGCTAGCCGGAATAATTGCTTCCGGTTGGGACCGCTCGTGGTATCGCTGACCCTGTCTACGCTTAACAATAGTGGGCAACCACTCCAGGTGCAATGGTAGCTTGACGAGACTGTGACAAGTAGCAATACAACCCGTTCTCGCAAATTTAATAAGTCAATATTGACTTATTAATTGCGTGCATAGGTGACATACTAAACATAATTGTTTCCCTTGAAAAGCTTCATAGAAAACACCGACCTTACCTAACCTACTTAGTATGTTAAAATAAGCATCTTATAGCTTCGTAATTACAATTGTTACTTAACCTATTATAGGTATAGGTTAGGTAATAATTGTAATTACGAAGCAATAAGATGCTTATCTTAACATACTAAGTAGGTTAGGTAAGGTCGGTGTTTTCTATGAAGCTTTTCAAGGGAAACTATTATGTTAAGTATGTCACCTATGCACATATTTAATAAGTCAATATTGACTTACTAAATTTGCGAGAACGGGTTGAGCAATAACATACAATGGAAAGGCAACGGCCCCACGTTGGTGCCAGATGTGAGATCCGTGACGAGCGTGGGGTGAGTGATGACTGAACAACAACAACTGACACACCTGTCACTGAAACGAGTCTTCCGTGCAATACCCAATTGATTACGTTACTTTCCTCAGTAAATATAATTACGTTATTATGTCACCAAGACATGCAATCAAAACAATGTCACTGAAATCAACAATGTCTTACGGGTAACTAGTAATTCCTGAGTTCAAGGAGCTGTCAAAGCTTGACAGCTCACTTAATTCTCGAAGAATTTACGTTATAGCTCTGCGTCACTGAGGCCGCTTAACCAACATCAATCAGTCAATACGATTACTAATCACCGCGAATTAAATCAATTGATAATAAATCACGTTAAATTAATACACTGACGTCTCAAGAACAAAGAACAATGGATACACTGACTACTCCAGAATAATGAACATAAATGTACTGACGGACACCAGATGTAAGATCTGGGATCAATGGCTACTGAACACTGAGTTACACTGATATCTCAAAGATAATTGAACGGAAGTATACTGACGTCTCAAGGATGAATGAACACAAAGTATACTGACGTCTCGAGATACTGAACACAAGTGATACTGACGTCTTGAGATACTGAACATGAAGTTACACTGATATCTCGAGATACTGAACACAAGTAAAATAAATCACAGAGACCAACAATAATTACACTAAACCAGAGTACACCAGGTCAATGAAACCATTTAAAATAGTAATAACCAAGACAACACACTGACACACTCTCGTGTCAATAATACAACACACTGACACACTCTCGTGTCAATAAAACAACACACTGACACACTCTCGTGTCAATACTACAACACACTGACACACTCTCGTGTCAATAATACAACACACTGACACACTCTCGTGTCAATAAAACAACACACTGACACACTCTCGTGTCAATAATACAACACACTGACACACTCTCGTGTCAATAATACAACACACTGACACACTCTCGTGTCAATAAAACAACACACTGACACACTCTCGTGTCAATAATACAACACACTGACACACTCTCGTGTCAATAATACAACACACTGACACACTCTCGTGTCAATAATACAACACACTGACACACTCTCGTGCCAATAATACAACACACTGACACACTCTCGTGTCAATAATACAACACACTGACACACTCTCGTGTCAATAATACAACACACTGACACACTCTCGTGTCAATAAAACAACACACTGACACACACGTGTCAACAATGTAATATAATCTTACATGTACTTACAGCATGTCCCTTGGAGGCACAGAAAGAACGGCATGGAAATGGGTTAACATAGAGTGATGGTGTAATATTGAAACCACACTAAACACAAGAAAATACAGTAAAATACACACGTCACAGAGACAACTAAATGTGTAAAACTGAATGTGTAAGATGTCAATTACACTTAAAGTCCAGCTGCAGTGGTCACGCAGAACAGTTGTAGTGGGTTTTTACCTATCGTGCTTCCTCGGGGAATCGAACTCGGTCCCGTAGGGGAACTAGTGAGAACGAACACCGGACGGCTGAAATAAATTCAACACAAGGACTTGCACAAACAGATGATACAGAGAAATAATATTTGAGTAGTCACGTTAATATACTGGTATGCCACACTCACAAGCCACTTCCCAGCTGTTGATTGAAGTAAACACGAGAGGAAAGCGTCATGGCGTCTGGTGGAGGTTCGCGCAGCGTCTCTCCTGCAAATATTGACGATACCTTAGAGGACACTGGGGAACCACTGTTGCATACCACACATTTAGATCATGAACATCACCCGGTCTTAGAAGAGGATCTAGATGGAGTTTTCCTAGACAGCAAACATCACAGCAAGGCAAACAGATTGGAGGCGAAACGCCGCCAACTTACAGAGGTAAACAGAGACCATGCCGGCACCACGCGGCCTCAGTATCAACCTCCACAGCTCAACCAAGGTAGGCTAAGTTCTTCTGATTTGCAAACTTTCATCATTGCCTTTGATGGCGAAGAGGAAAATGTGTTCAGAAATAGCCGAGCACAAAGTATCTTATATAATGCCATTCCCAAGATATTCGGGATCGATGTGCACAATATGAGACCAAATAAACAGAAAAACCTGATCGCAGTGGACCACAAACATGGCGAAGAACTAAAGCTTTCAGACATTACTGACATCTGTGGCCACAAAGTCAAGTGCTATAAACCACTTGGGGACCGATTAACAAAATATGTAATCCGACATGTTGTAGACATCAGTGTAGACGACATCAAAGCACAACTTGAGACACATGACATCCCGATCCATGGAATCAAAAAATTTATGCGAAGAACAGACGGAGAACTGAGTGATACAGGCACTGCTCTGCTCACCTTTCTAGACTACATCCCCCCCTGAGAGGATTTGGTTAAATGGCTTCCTCCATAAACTTGAGGTGTATATACCACGTCCCACTCAGTGTTTTAAATGTAAAGGTTTTAACCATACCTGGAAAGGCTGCACCAAAGACATTAAATGTGGGAAATGCTCTGGTTCCCATTACACGCAAGATTGTACATCAGATACACTTACCTGCTCAAACTGTGGTGGCGACCACGACATTACATTCAAACAATGTCCCTCATACATAGCAGCAGCAGCAAAAACTAAGGTTCTCCCTACCAACAACCTGCTATACAGTAGTGCACTGAAACAGCCTAACACAGCCCATCATCAAACACTACCTCACACTCAAACACAGCCTTTGCTTGTACCTGATATATCTGTCACCGACACTCCCACAACCCCAGGGTCCAACCATCCCTCACAAAATGCACAACTGAATCCTGATCTTGTTGAAACTCTTGTCACTCGCATTGAAAATGATCTTGTTGAAACTGTTGTCACGCGCATTGAAAATGCACTAGAAAAGACGCTGGACCGACTGCTAACTAAATTCTTTACACAAGTAACACAACCCACTCCTGAGGCTGACCCAAAAGACATCCCATCAACAGCTACAGACACTGACATCCGCCCAAACAAAGCCACCATTGCTGGACACACATTGTTTGAACAGATGATAGAAAAACTAATAAATAACTCCCTAGCACGCCTTACCAAACTCATTCCACAGGCTGACTTGCCACAAACCCAAACCGCCAGTACCAAGAGTAAGGCACAGCCCACATCCACATCTAGGTATCCAACACGTACTACTACTGGCATGCCAAGGAAAACAGACACATCCATAACCCACACATCCTAAATGGCTCCCCTAACATTCATGACTTGGAACGCAAAAAGCATTAAAACATCTCTCACAGAACTTAAACAATTCCTTTACTCATCCAAACCGGACTTAGCTTTCATAACCGAATCCTGGCTCACCCCTAAACAAAATCCTATTTTTAAAAACTTTCAGATGCAGAGACTGGACAGACCAAACCGTATGGGTGGTGGTATTTTCCTCCTAACACGGAGTAACATGACATGTAAACCTGTAACGCTTACACATTTTGTAAATGGTAAGCTAGAAATTTTAGCATGCCTAATACCCTACAATGGTGCACACATATCCTTTCTGGGTATATACAACCCTGGTGGCACAATAAATTTAAATGAACTAGAATTCTATCTAAACCAACTACGGCAACCGATCATTGTTACAGGTGATCTCAATGCAAACCACCCCACATGGAGTAGAGGTACCCAAAATACTGCAGGCACCGATTTATATAACTACTTAGACACTACACCATATATTCTTCTTTCGCCGCCCTACCTTGCAACCTACTTTAACTACAGAACCAATTATGAAGCCTCATTGGACATCTGCTTTGGCTCTGCACACTTTCAACAAGAACTACAGTTTCATACTGGACCAGATATTGGAAGTGACCACAAACCCCTCATTATAAAATTTACTAACTTTCAGCCACCAACCCACCCCCTAACGCTCCCCAAGTGGAACATTAAGAAACTAGATAAGAAAAAATGGGCTGATACTGTCTGTCTCCCAGATACAGACGATGTAGACCCCAACACGCGACTGTCCACAATCACCTCGGCCATAAATTGTGCAGCCACCCAAATGCTCAAGAAAACTTCAGGACATAGGTCCAACAAACCACTTAAACCGTGGTGGAACGCGGAATGTGCACGAACAGTCGCTTTACGCCGACGAGCCATACAAAAACAAAGACGTCAACCCTCCCTACAGAACTGGGTTAATCTCTGACGGGCTACAGCAGAAGCCAAAAAAACCATACTGTCAGCAAAGCGAGCATCATGGGCAAAATTTTGTGATAGCCTCACACCCACTACGCCACATTCAAAAGTCTGGGCTACATTTAACAGCATTAAAGGTCGCCCAACATTCCCTTCGTTCCCCCTGACGATCAACGGTTCACTCTGTCAAACACCTCAGGAGCGTGCAAATGTTCTTGCTGAATGTCTTAAAGTTACCCTCTCAACACCCTTCTTTCATGCCCAAGAACTCCCCCTCAGACAAGAAATTGACCGTGCCATACTGCTACCCATGCCTGGCGTCGACAACATATACACCTTAAGCGAGCTACAATTAGCCTTAACCCGCCTACCTCTTGGCAAGGCACCTGGAGAGGATGGAATTCCATATGAACTCATAAAACATCTCCCATCAACTGCACATAGTACTCTCCTAAACTATTACAACCTATGCTGGACTCACGGAAATATTCCCTCACAATGGCAGACCAGTATTATTCTTCCGTTCCTTAAACCAGGAAAAGACCCATCCCAACCTGCGTCATATAGGCCTATTTCCCTACTATCATGCCTCAGTAAAGTCATGGAAAGACTAGTACATACTCGCCTCCAATGGTATCTAGAATATAATAATATTATACCGTCACTCCAAGCTGGATTTCGACCGCAATGCTCCACACTCGATCAAATACTTTGCCTTGAACATGAAATCCGCACCTCTCTCAGAAGCAGTAAATATTGTCTTGTTGTCTACTTAGACCTCAAAGGAGCTTTTGATAGCATTCCTCATACTTGCCTCCTCGCAAAGCTTGCGCGTTTAGGCGTACAGGGAAGATTACTTTTATGGTTAAAATCTTATCTTACGAACAGGACCTCTAAAGTCTATATACAAGGCGAGTTTTCCGATGACATCCCAATACAAACGGGTGTCCCACAAGGCTCCATATTAAGCCCAACCCTTTTTGCTACATTCTTAGCAGATTTGCCTAACACCCATCCTGTTAACCTCTCGGCGTACGCCGACGACTTAACACTGTATTATTCAGACAACGCCTTACCTAATACAGTCTCAACAATGCAAACAGCACTTGATCACCTCATAGATTGGACACAACAATGGGGCCTTCAAGTTAGTACTACCAAAACCTATTATCAAATTTTCACTAAAAAAAGACTCGTTCATCTACCCACCCTCACAATACACAACACTCCCATCCAACACGTACGAGGACATAAATACCTTGGCATGCACTTAGACTCGCCCTCACTTACCTGGACAGCACACATTCAACACCTTAAACAGACGACACAACCCCGACTCGCCATACTGAAAGCCCTCACTGGCACCACCTGGGGAGCACACCATAAAATCCTGCTCCGTTTCTATACAACCTACATTCGCAGCCAAATAGACTATTGTTGCCAAGCATATGCATCGGCTGCGCCTACTAACCTACAGAGCCTAGAGGTCATCCAAAACAATGCCATGCGACTTATATGTGGCGCAATGCGTTCCACTCCTATCCTCGGACTTTACGGGGAAACGGGCCTCACAAGCCTAGCCACCAGACGAGACATAATGTGTGCCAACTATCTGTCACTCTGTACCACTGCTCACCAGACACACCCATACAGATCAAAAATTAACCCAACAGTTAACCCAGATAACCCCCGCTTCCCAACCAATCACTCACAACCTTTCCTCACACGGGCTACAAATAACCTCAATATAGACCTCTCTCTACTCCAAAACTCGGAAACCCAACTTACTGTTCCCCCTATTCCACCCTGGCTTTATACAACTCCTAATACAGCAATACAACTCGAAGACAACATTCCAAAGTCTGCACCAAACTCAGCCATAGCCTCAGTCTTTCTCTCAACAATGAAAAATTGCTACCCAAATACCACAGCGATTTATACAGATGGATCTCGCATCATCAAGAACAACGTACCCTCGGTCACTAGCGCTGTATGGATACCGGAATACCATCTCAAGCAGGGATGGCGGTTACCAAACCAACTATCTGTTTTCACAGCTGAATTATATGCCTTATATCAAGCTCTCCAAATAATCACAACATTACCAGTCGGGACATATACAATCTGCAGTGACTCCAAGAGTGCGATTCAAGCAATTACGTACTCTTCAAAAACGTGCAAGGAGTTTGTTTACCCATGTCTTCAACTTCTTCATGAACATCGATTGAACGGTTATGATACCTCTATCCAATGGGTCCCAGCGCATTGTGGTATTCTCCATAATGAACTAGTAGATCAACTAGCCAAAGCAATGCACAACACACCTCACATTACCCGTCATCCAATTCCCCATGTTGCACGTAAAGGAGCCTTCAAAAATACCATCACCCAAGATTTTGCGACGAAATGGAAAACGTCATGCTCACCTTTGTACTATGGGTCCATTAAAAAGAAATGGGAAACTTGGAAACATGTCAGATATAAAAGCAGAGAAATTGATATAGCGATGACCAGATTAAGGCTGGGACACACCAAACTAGCAGCACAAAGCTCTAAGTACAGAACAGACATCAACGAACTCTGCATCCACTGTCAGGTGCCTGAAACAATCGAACACTATCTCCTACATTGCTTCCGACACTATAGTGCCAGAGTAAATTTCAAACAAGAACTTATCTCACTTAAAATACCCTTTACCATCGAGCATATATTAGGAGGCGGTGACCACTCGTTACAAGAAAAATACCAAATAGTCAAAGCACTGGCTAAATATCTCCAATCGACCAACAAATTGGGTCACATCTGACCCGCGCCCCTTTTGTACCTGGCGCCACCAACAGCTAAACACAGAAAACAAATGTTTCGTCGCAACACCAAGGATCAGCTGACGCCATAAACACAACACACCGTCCTACGGTGCGGCAAGTCTCCCTCTAACATCCACCTCTGTTTTAGTCGCCCCTCCTCTGTCTACAGCACAACGCAACAAGCACTTTTGAAACTCTTATCATCTTCAACATAAACGCCTCTACCAACATCTGTACTGGTGCAGTCATCGGGAGGACAAACCCTTCATGCAAACTGCACCTACTATCAAGAAGAAGAAAAAGAAGTAAACACTCGGGCGACGGAGTGGTGTGGAGGTTGGGTTGGAACACTGCGCTCAGAGGTGGGGAGGATGGGCATGAGGTGTGGCAGGCCCTGCCCTGGCCTGGCCTGGGCAGCCGGTGAGATGGCCGCGCGCGACACTTAAGTCCAGAATGGCTTATCTCCCCCACCAATAACTGGGAGGATGCGCGCACACTGTAAACACCGGTTTTATGCACAACAGTGATATTTGCTCAAGGCTGGAGGAATGCACGCTGGAATATATGTATATATATATGGGAGGGGGGGGGGCGTGTGAGAGGCACCCGGGGAGAACAATGGCGTGGACGGGAAAAATTAACGGAGTCCACGCTTCCCACAATAATGAAGATTTGCACACGATCTTCACTCAAACACATAGAATCGCTTCTTGATTCTTATTTCTCACAGTTACTGAGCAATAAAACGACGGATTGCTCTCTGTGAAGCCGATGATTCGTGATCACTTTGTACAGTCCAGTTACGTCTGCTGGGTGACACAAGTGTCGGCTGAGACTTCACGTATCTTCGAAATATTTCTACCACTAACGGCGCCCCATCACTGCAGGATTCTGCAACTGCAGCGTGGGGTGGCATAGGGTCAACTTAGGCTGGCTGGAGGTTGAAATGGACGGGAGGAACCAAGGTCTTGGCCAGAACTCTATCTCCCACGTCCTGACAGCACAGCTCTCAAACACAGAATGTCCGCCTTGGGCGGGTATCTCACGCCAGCGGCGTTTTGGCGTGCGAAATCTGGGCAGCGGCTCCTTTGATGCCAGGCACTCGACCATTCGACGCCTGGGAGGCCAACAACGAGACGTGCCACTACCAATGAGGTGGGAGCCGGCTGGTGACGTTATGTCACCAGCAAGGGGAACCGTTAGGTTCCCCTTGCACGCACACACACACACACACACACACACACACACACACACACACACACACACACACACACACACACACACACACACACACACACACACACACACACACACACACACACACACACACACACACACACACACACACACACACACACACACACACACATGAAACAACAAGGCAACAATTAATATAATACAGCAGCTTCAGTTGCCTGCTGGAATTGATCCAGACTTTTAATCATGGGCTACTTTAACCATGGAAAATAGGCTGGGAGAAGGGGGGGACATCATCGAGGTGCAGATACACGGAGAGCTAAACTATTGGACGTGACACAAAGAAACTGAGCCAACATGTTAAGGAACCCACAAGAATGAGAGGCAATGACGAACCAGCTAGACTCGATCTAATATTCACCTTGAATAAGTCAGACGAAAGGGAAATCTAATTAGAAACCCCTATGGGAATGAGTGACCACAGTGTACTGACATTCGAGTATCCGAGGGAAGTAGAGATAACCTATCCAAGTAGAGATAACCTATCCAAGACGGATTGGTACAAGCCCTATGAATGTCACAGTATGGGTTATTCCAGGTCATTCGAAACATGAGACCTACCGGAAAGCTGGAAGACAGCTTATGTAGTCCCAGTATACAAAAAGGGTGACAGGCAAGAGGCACTGAACTTCAGGCCAGTTTCCCCAATTTGTATACAATACAAGGTTATGGAATAGATGTGAAGAAAAACCTCCTTGAACATCTGGAGCATTTTAACTCACCACCAGCATGGGTACAGGAATGGTAAATCGTGCCTCCCTGGTTTCATAGAATTCAATGACCAGGTGACAAATATTTGGAAAGAAAGAGAAAGGTGGGCAGACTGCCTTTGACACAGTACCCTATAAGAGGCTCTTACAAAAGTTGGAGAAACAGTTAGGAATAGCAGGTAAGGTGCTCCAGTGGATAAGGAGGTATATAAGCATCTAGAAACAGTGAGTTATCGTGAGAGGGAAGACCTCAGAATGACGAGATATCACAGCGGAATCCCATAGAGGGTTTATACTTGAACCCATCCTGTTTCTGATATATTTAAACGATCATCCAGAAGGTATAGACTCATTCCGCTCAATATTTGCTGATGATGCAAAAATCATGAAAAGAATCAAAACAGAAGATAGACAGAGACTACAAGACGACCTGGACAAACTGGAGGAATGGTTTAGAATATGTCAACTAAAGTTTAACTCAAGCAAGTGTAAAGTAATGAAATTAGGTGAAGGGAGCAGGAGGTCGAACACAAGGTACCATCTGGGAAGTGAAATCCTTCAAGAGACAACTAGAGAGGAAGATCCTCTTTTATATCATACCGAACCTGTCTCCTGAAGCCCACATCAAAAGGATATCATCAGCGGCATATGCAAGATTGGCCAACATAAGAACCACCTTTAGAAACTTGTGCCAGGAATCATTCAGGACCTTGCATACCACATATGTCAGACCAATCCTGGAGTATACATCTTCAGCGTGGAGTCCATACCTAGTTAAACACAAGACAAAGTTAGAGAAGATTCAAAGGTAAGCCATCAGACTTGTCCCAGAGCTGAGAGATATGAGTAAGGACGAAACGCTTCAGAATTAAATCGCATATCCCCTGGAAGAGAGAAGACTTAGGGGAGACATGATCACCACCTGCAAAATTCTCATAGGAATTGAAAGGATGGATAAAGACACCCTATTAAGCATAGGAAACATGAAAAAGCGGTCACAGGTGGAAATTAGTATTCAAATGAGCCACTGAAATATTATTTTTTTTTTCAGTATCAGAGTAGTTAACAAATGGAATACACTAGGGAGTGATGTGGTCCAGATAGACTTCACACACAGTTTCAAATGTAGATATGAAAGGCTCGGGAACCTGTACACCAGCTGATTGACAGTTGGGAGTCAGGACCAAAATGCCAAAGCTCAACTACTGCAAGCACAACTAGGTGAGAAAACACACACAATAACAAACACACACCACAAATACTGTTGAAAATATTCGCTACTGTGTATCATCATCATTCCTTGATGGGGTTTTGGCAGTTTTTTTACTCCCTAAGCCTTACTCGGGGCCAGGCTCGACTTGTGAGAGCTTGGTCTAACAGGCTGTTATTTGGAACAGCCTGCAGGAACATATATCCCACGTCCCACATACCCATGTGTAAGTAATTAATAATTTAGAATCTAAAACAACTTCATAATCTAAACTTCTCATGAGAAGTAATTTTTACTTTCATAAATAAATAAATAAATAAAATCATAAAATCATGACTGCATAATAAAGGACTACATGAGTGGCCTTCACTGTGCCCTTAACCAATGGCTACTCACCATGACGGTCAAATGAACAACTATCTATAGCTTTAATAGCAATTTTAAAAATGCCTATTAATAAAAACCATGAGTAATTTCTTAAGAACTTGCCAGGTATAATATTACAGTTAGTATTTATCAGTAAGCCTTTAAGTTGCAATAATTATAAATTAATAAAATTCTCAGGAGAACAGGACATCCAGAGCGCTAGGCTACATTTTTGAATGGCAAGGAATGCGATGGTCTCACACCTAAGGTGATAATGATGAGCTTCTCGATGTTACACATCAAGAAGTCAACACCAGCAATCAACAGCCAATTAATGCACAACTATATTCTACCCACTTCAAAATTCCGCTCCAATATAGAAGCATCAAGAAATATGGGCCAATAGGCCCTTTGCAGTTACTTCCATTCTTGCCATCAATTTACCCAATTAATACCCATTGTTTCGTGTTCTGTCCTGTGATGAAAGATTTGTTCACCTCATCCAAAACTGTTGTAACATATCACCTCACCCAAAATGCGGGTATAAAATAAAATGAAAGCTGTTTAAATCATAGCATAGTAAGAACTCCGTTTAGTGTTTGCAGGTTATAGTTGTGTGTGTGTAAACTAAAAGTCTTTGAAAATGTAATAAGTTATTACAAAACGCGTTCAAGTGTCACGTCAGACTAGAAATAAAAATGAATTTTGGAGAATTGATTTTTCAATTACCATCAACAATGAAAAGAAACATAAGAAATATTGAGAAAATTCGTGTTAGAATTATTAATCTTACTTTTCCGGTCATATTTAATAATATATGTCTACATATATGTCTACATGTCTACATATATATATATATATATATATATATATATATATATATATATATATATATATATATATATATATATATATATATATGTGCAATTGACGATCACAAAACACTGATCATTTTATGCGGAAAATCCACAGAGAAATATGAAATGAGGTGAACGTTTCGGCTTGTTAAAGCCTTTGTCAACACCAGACTGACTAGTCAGTCTGGTGTTGACAAAGGCTTTAACAAGCCGAAACGTTCACCTCATTTCATATTTCTCTGTGGATTTTCCGCATATATATATATATATATATATATATATATATATATATATATATATATATATATATATATATATATATATATATATATATATATATATATATATATATATATATATATATAACTGAAAACTCCACACCCCAGAAGTGACTTGAACCCATACTGCCAGGAGCACTATGCAACTGGTGTACAGGGTGCCTAATCCACTCGACCCTCACGACCGGACAAAAGATGTTGGTAGCCGAGGCTATTTCCCCATCATCCCGCCGGCACTCTGATGGTAATCTTGGGTATGGTATTTTATCAAATCACCTCATTTTTAGGGGCCACGTGATCAACACAAATGCAAACAGGTCTGAATGGTCCACAAGCATATATGCTACTGAAAACTCCACACTCCAGAAGTGACTCGAACCCATACTGCCAGAAGCACTATGCATCTGGGGCCCAGATTCACGAAAGCACTTACGCAAACACTTACGAACCTATACATCTTTTCTCAATCTTTGGCAGCTCTGTTTCCAATTATTAAACAGTTAATGAGCTCCGAAGCACCAGGAGGCTGTTTATAACAATAACAACTGTTGAATGGGAAGTTTTCATGCTTGTAAACTGTTTAATAAATGTAACCAAAATCGTCAAAGATTGAGGAAAGATGTACACGTTCGTAAGTGCTTGCGTAAGTGTTTTCGTGAATCTGGCCCCTGGTGTACAGGAGCCCTTAACCACTTGACTCTCACGACCGAACAAAAGATGATGGTAGCCCAGTATACTGGGTAACTCTGGGCTAACACTCATTCACCGGGGACGTGACATTGTGACTTGTAGCCACAACCTAGATGGCGCTGATCGTGATACGCCACCCACCAGAGGTCATCCACATCGACCTCCTCTTCTGACTGGGGCAGGAAACTGGAGCCATTCACCGCTGTCATGGCACCACCAACAGAAGGCGTTGTCTACATAGCGTCCAATAATAGAGGAGTTGGAGTGCAGACCCATTGATGGCGCTGACATTGCCACTCCACACTCCGACGAGGGTGTCGATACCATAACAGAGGTTCATAACAATACCCAGAGTAAGTATCCTTCTCTTGGATTCGGGAGATCATTGTATGCTAGCTCTTGTCCTCACTAGTCGTGACCTCTTTGTGACCAGTAAAATCATAGTATCCTATATGAAGGATACTATGATCCTTCTAGAGACTAGTAAGATCATTACATCCTAATTCCTGATTTCTCTGTGATCCAGGAGACCACAGTATGACCTCTTTGTGGCTCAAGAAATCATTGTTACTCTACTCATGGCCACTCTGTGACCGGGAGATCATTGTATCCAAACGCATGACCTCTCTGTGATCTTGATGATAACTGTCTGCTAACTCGTGACTATTGTGTCATTAGAGATCAATGTACCCTAACTCAGGATCTGTCTGTGATGTGTGATATCATGGAATATTAGTTTATGATCTCTCTGTTACTCGAGAGATTATTGTATCCCAGCTCATGGCCTCTCTGTGACCTGGGAGATCATTGTAAACTAACTCACGTTATCTATGAGATCAGATATATCATTGTATAACTTGTAACCTCTCTGGGATCCAAGTAATCATTGTATCTTGAATTCCTGATTTCTCTATGACCCAGTATATCATTATATCCTTACTATTGTCCTCTCTTTGACCCGAGATATAATTGTTTCCTAACTCAATTAACCTCAGTATGACCCGGGGGAACATAGTAACATAGTATTCTAAATCATGACCTCCCTGTGATTCTCGTAGGCCGTTGTATCTCATGATCTATCTCATTTACCCAGGAGATCATTATATTCTAACTCATGTCCTTTATGTGACCCGTGAGCTCATTATATTCTAACTCATAACCTCTTTATGACCCGCGAGATCATTATATTCTAATTCATGACCTCTCTGTGTTCTGGGAGATCAGCTTACCAGTAAACATGTTCCTTTCCTCCGACAGAGTTGATGGAGGAGTTTGAGCATGGACGAGTAGCCTCCCTGATGGGCGTGGAGGGCGGGCACGGGCTGGCAGCCAGCATGGGCATAGTGCGGGCACTCTATGACCTAGGTGTCCGCTATGTCACCCTGACGCACAAGTGTCACACACCCTGGTGAGTTCCCTAAACGCACTCTCCTTCACCTTAGGTTTCCTATTCATGTGTACTGTTGTGTCTGTCTATGGTTTACTCTCATGTGTACTGTTGTGTCTGTCTATGGTTCACTCTCATGTGCACTGCTGTGTCTGTCTATGGTTTACTCTCATGTGTACTGTTGTGTCTGTCTATGGTTTACTCTCATGTGTACTGTTGTGTCTGTCTATGGTTCACTCTTATGAGTACTGTTGCGTCTGTCTATGGTTCACTCTCATGTGTACTGCTGTGTCTGTCTATGGTTCACTCTAATGAGTACTGTTGTGTCTGTCTAAGGTTCACTCATACTGGCTCTGTTAACACTCTTCTATTCTTCCCATTTACTTGCTTTTGTAGAACTGCTGATTCACCATCACACTCATGGCAAGTTATTTGGGTCCCCAGGATCACCATCACACTCATGATAACTTGTTAGGGCCCCCTGGGTCACCATCACACTGGCAGATAAACTGTTGCTGTAACTGGACCAATCCCCCTCACACACACACACACGATCGCCCAGGGCTCTAATTCTTAGACCCTTAATTTTGCATCCTGTTACTCTGAAACGGTCGGATCCTTCCAAACGACCCTGAGACATTCACCACCGCACCTACTGTCCACCCAACGGCCCTGGGACGTTCACCACCGCACCTACTGTCCACCCAACGGCCCTGGGACGTTCACCACCGCACCTACTGTCCACCCAACGGCCCTGAGACATTCACCACCGCACCTACTGTCCACCCAACGGCCCTGGGACGTTCACCACCGCACCTACTGTTCACCCAATGGCCCTGAGACATTCACCACCGCACCTACTGTCCACCCAACGGCCCTGGGACGTTCACCACCGCACCTACTGTCCACCCAACGGCCCTGAGACATTCACCACCACACCTACTGTCCACCCAACGGCCCTGAGACATTCACCACCGCACCTACTGTCCACCCAACGGCCCTGAGACATTCACCACCGCACCTACTGTCCACCCAACGGCCCTGAGACATTCACCACCGCACCTACTGTCCACCCAACGGCCCTGCGACGTTCACCACCGCACCTACTGTCCTCCCAACGGCCCTGAGACATTCACCACCACACCTACTGTCCACCCAACGGCCCTGAGACATTCACCACCGCACCTACTGTCCACCCAATGGCCCTGAGACATTCACCACCGCACCTACTGTCCACCCAACGGCCCTGAGACATTCACCACCGCACCTACTGTCCACCCAACGGCCCTGGGACGTTCACCACCGCACCTACTGTCCACCCAACGGCCCTGAGACATTCACCACCACACCTACTGTCCACCCAACGGCCCTGAGACATTCACCACCGCACCTACTGTCCACCCAACGGCCCTGAGACATTCACCACCGCACCTACTGTCCACCCAACGGCCCTGAGACATTCACCACCGCACCTACTGTCCACCCAACGGCCCTGAGACATTCACCACCGCACCTACTGTCCACCCAACGGCCCTGAGACATTCACCACCGCACCTACTGTCCACCCAACGGCCCTGAGACATTCACCACCGCACCTACTGTCCACCCAACGGCCCTGGGACGTTCACCACCGCACCTACTGTCCACCCAACGGCCCTGGGACGTTCACCACCGCACCTACTGTCCTCCCAACGGCCCTGGGACATTCACCACCGCACCTACTGTCCACCCAACGGCCCTGGGACGTTCACCACCGCACCTACTGTCCACCCAACGGCCCTGGGACGTTCACCACCGCACCTACTGTCCACCCAACGGCCCTGAGACATTCACCACCGCACCTACTGTCCACCCAACGGCCCTGAGACATTCACCACCGCACCTACTGTCCACCCAACGGCCCTGAGACATTCACCACCGCACCTACTGTCCACCCAACGGCCCTGAGACATTCACCACCGCACCTACTGTCCACCCAACGGCCCTGAGACATTCACCACCGCACCTACTGTCCACCCAACGGCCCTGAGACATTCACCACCGCACCTACTGTCCACCCAACGGTGTGGGGAAATCTGGCTCTAGTAATATATTCTAGAGCCGCTTCCCGTAGCACATTTTGGGGAAGTATACGATGAGGCTAGTCTACATAATGCATATACAGTAATATAATAAATTACATACATGATAATAGTAATAAATGCATGTACATAGTTTATATAATAGTAAAATGCAATGTAAAAAATACTACTGCATATTAATGATTAAATTCTTAATATAATTAGCATGCAAATTAATTCAAATTCTTAGACTCTCATACGACAAGAGCGCTATCTACTAATTAAAACTGGTAATATTCTCAGCTGGTTTAGAGGAACTTTGTGTGTCTAATCTCTGTAATACGTTGAGACCAGATGGGAGATAGAAATCCTTGGAACACGTGATCGTGGGAACAGTAACACACCTCCTCCTTTGACTTACACCACGCTGCAATAGTTAAGTTCCATAATGTCCACTCCAAACTAGTATTCAAACATTTTAATGCAGGATCTAGAATAAAAGGAGGGGTGAAAGCAGCACTCACATGGGTGTATTGTTTTGCCTACAGCATCACGACAGGGTACCTACATTAGAACATATTTAAGAGCTCATTAAATAATACTAAGTGGTAAAATGCCTGCCGAAACTGGTGTCCGTGATTCTGGTAAGCTGCGCCACCAATCTGAAGCCTGGAAAAGTATGGATTCTTGCAGGATTGTAAGATTTGGAAGGACCGCTTCGGTACACCTTGCTGCCAGTGGATCAAATATGGCGAGGGTCCTCCTTCCCTCTCGGGAACGCATGCATGCTCAATAGCTACCAGTGGGGGCCCGAGAGTCTCGTCGTGGACGTGGTGGTGAGCAGACGTGTTTTGATTCGTTCTGCTACTGGCGTCTGGTGGGTGGACGTGTTTGTCATCGCTGTTGGCCTGCGTGTTGACGGATGGGCGGATAACGTCACGCTGGGGGTGGTATATGTGCCATCATGGGCTCCTACACACCTCCACTAAAGCGGAAGGAGTCCATAGGACTCAAGTTTAGTTGTCATGCTGCTCCCGACCTTGTATCCACCACGATCTTCGAAGTGATACAGATCAAGCAGGAAGAAATATTTGGTTACCAACCACTGCCAGGGAACAGGGTGGTGTTGAAATTTGAAAACAATGTGGCGTTTTCAGAGTTTCTTAAGAAGTATGATGATGACACTATAAGTTTACCTAATGGGAAAGGATCAGTACAAGTGATTAATTTGAGCAAAACGTTTACATGCGTTTCTGTGAGGGATGCGCCATTTGAAATGTTGAATGGAACTATTATACACATATTGGAACAATATGGGAAAGTGGACAATGTTCGTTTTAATAAATATACGTATGGCCCAGGGAAAGGGTGTTTTAATGGAACACGAACAGTAAAGATGGAACTTCACCGTAATATTCCTTCATCAATGTCAGTAGCAGGTCATTATATTAAATTTATATACAATGGCCAAATGCAAACTTGTTTTAAGTGTGGGCGTACTGGTCACATGGCTGCTGCCTGCCAGGCGGAGGCATCAGAACGGATCAACATTTTTCATGAACATGACTTTCCGCCATTAATAGAGGATAGTGTATCAGGAAATGAACCCACTGTTGTAAATACTGTAGTTCCAGGTGAGGTAGATGAAGTAACCCGCAACTCTGTAAGTGAAACGTCTGTGGGAGTGACTCCCAGTGCGAATGAGGCCGGTGAAGGTAACTTAGATCAGGACGATAAAGGTTATGCAGACAAGGAGGGTGCAGACGACACTGCTCAGGACGATAATGGTAATGCAGACAAGGAGGGTGCAGACGACACTGCTCAGGACGATAATGGTCATGCAGACAAGGAGGGTGCAGACGACACTGCTCAGGACGATAATGGTCATGCAGACAAGGAGGGTGCAGACGACACTGCTCAGGACGATAATGGTCATGCAGACAAGGAGGGTGCAGGCGACACTGCTCAGGACGATAATGGTCATGCAGGCAAGGAGGGTGCAGATGACACTGCTCAGGACGCTTTACCGGCTGTTGGTCACCCTGGTGAGGGTGAGGTAAGTCTGGACACTATACATGTGGACGCCCATAACATTGGTGCTGACGCTGCGAAGAGCTGCGAGGCTGGCGGTGGTGCTGACCTTGGTGAAGTGACGATGGAACAAGTAATTGGTTGTCACCTGGATGTAGAGGATGACACAATGGAGGATAGTGATGTAGAAATGTCTGTGCAGAGAGCAACTCCACCCTCTTCAGTAAGGTATGATAGAAAGGGTAGGGGTAGTGTGAGGGCTGGGGGTGTGAAGGCTAAGGGTGTGAAGGCTGGTTCTGTAACCAGTCACGGGAAGAAACGGAAAAAATTTACTCGGAGTATTGATCTGGAACGTATGAAGGACTACGCCGCTAAATTAAAAGTCTCTGAAAAAATTGAGCAGGTTGTTGCCGTTGAAGTTCACCGTGACCAAGGCCCCGAAGAGTCACCGAAACGTAGCGAGGGCACCGTACAACCGGTGAGTGAGGATCATGGTAGAGAGAACAGTGATAAGACATGGTGGGATCTTGTGGAACATGAACAGAATCGAGACGTGAGTGCAAATATTAAACTTATATTTCGAAAAGGGAAAGATGACACTAAGATAGTGTCAAGTGAGATAATGATGGATAAAGAGTAATTTTGGTTTCTCTTCAAATTACATTCGTGAAGCCTATTAATTTTAATTGTACTACTTTGAACATTAATGGGCTCAATTGTAGAAATAAACAGTTGCAGCTGTTATCATTGTTTAAATATTATAATTTGGATGTACTTTTAGTGCAAGAACACAATGTACAAGATGTTAAGAAACTTGATGTGCTGCTTGATTTCTTTGAAATATTGATTAATCCAACGACCTTGTTGAAAGGTGGTACGATGATATTGATTGGTAAGCGAGTCCACATCAAGGTTCTTAATACTGAAGTGGATGATAATGGTAATGTTTTATATGCGAGGATTTCCTTTTTTGACACAATAATTCCTGTACTTAATGTGTATGCTCCCTCTGGCACCCGCAGGAAGAAAGAGAGGGAGGACTTGTTCTCTAACGAGTTATTATATTTTTTCAGAAATGATACGCGTAACGTTATTTTTGGTGGCGACTTTAATTGTGTCACTTCTATGAGAGATTGTAGCATTCAGTCGAACGCATGTGTATCTCCTGCTTTACTTACACTTTTGAAATGTATTGGTCTCAAGGATGCAAATAGCATTAACGGAGGTGTATATGAATACACATATGTTCGCCAGAATTATTGTTCTAGGCTTGACAGATTATATATGCACTCGTTCCATGATAAAATTAGTTCTTGCAGTACTGTTCCGGTCAGCTTTTCAGATCACTGTATGGTTGTGGTGAAGCTTGTTATTGACGATCAGGTTAAAGTGGGGACAGGGTCATGGAAGCTCAATTGCAGTCTGTTGCAGAGTAGAGATGTAATTGATAATTTTCAAGTATTGTGGGAACATCTGGTTGGGCAAAAACGTAAGTTCAGATGTCTATTGGAGTGGTGGGACATGTGTAAAGTTGCATGCAAAAGTTTCTTCGTGAAAGTATCCAAACGAAAGGCTGCTGAAAAATATGGTCTGTTAAACTTATTCCAACACAGACTAAAACAACTTTATGTAAAGGTCAATATGGGATTAGACAAGTATGAAGAAATTACCATTTTAAAAGACAGAATTAACAAATTGAGGGATGAAATATCTGAAGGAGTCAATGTTCGCCTCCAGATTAATGATAGGATGTATAGTGAAAAACTCTCTCCTTATTTGTTAAGTAAAGTCAAGAATAACAAGGGTACAGCACTTGTGACTAGTATTAAAGCAGGTGATGGGACGGATATGACGAATACGGATGGGATTGTATGTTATGTTCGGGGTGAATTAGAGAAATTGTACAAACAAGTGAACGTGGACCAAGGTATGCGGGAGTATTTCCTTGGAAAATGTACACGGGTTTTAACCCAGGATGACAACACGTCATTATTGTTAGATGTAGATAAGCAGGAAGTGTGGAGTATTGTCAAGAGTTTAAAGAAGGGTAAATCACCTGGCTGTGATGGGTTCCCGGCAGAATTTTATTTCTATCTATGGGATGTCATTGGTAAAGACTTTGTACAAGTGGTGCAGTATAGCATACAGCATAGGAAGCTTAGCATGTCACAATCTCATGGGATTATTAAGATGATACCTAAAACGGGTGATTTGCATATTCTAACGAACTGGAGGCCACTTTCCCTACTAAACCAGGATTATAAAATAATATCGAAACTGTTGGCAAATAGACTTAGGATTGCAATGGATAAACTTATATCAGAGGAACAGTTTTGTGGTGTGCCTGGAAGATCTATAATCAATTGTAATAATGTAATTAGGGATGTTGTGTATTATGTGTCTGAGAATAATGTTCCTTCCTCCATGATAAACCTCGACTGGTCGAAAGCCTTTGACCCTGTTGATGTTCAGGTTGTATTAGAAATATTGGATAGGGTAGGAGTGGCACAAGAATTTATTGATTGGATCCGTATGCTTTATAAACAGTGTCGGAGCAGCGTCTGTATCAATGGAGTCTTAAGTAAACCTTTTTCAGTTGAAAGATCTGTACGTCAGGGATGTCCCCTTTCAATGATTTTGTATGTTATATTTCAAGAGCCACTGTACTTGGCAATAAAAAGCAATGACTTTATTGTTCCACCTCGTCTTCCTAATGCTATGACACTTCCTGTTGTTGGTTATGCAGACGATACAACTATTTTTGTGTCGACAGAAGACTCGGTGGTGAATGTTCAGAATGAGTTAGACAACTTTGAACGAGCGACAGGTGCTGTTATTAACAAGAACAAAACGTGTATGATGGGGCTTGGCAGTTAGTGTAATAAGGTTAACTGGACAGGTTCATGGTTCAAGGTAGTGGAGTCTATTAAACCTCTTGGGATTTGCTGGTGAAAGACATATGAAACAACATTGGTTACGAATTGGCTAGTACTATGTGGGAATATAATAGTTGCAACGAATATGTTGTCAAATAGGAAATTGACCCTGTTTCAGAAGGCTGTAATAATCAATTGCAAAATTTTGTCTAAAGTGTGGTATTTGTCTCACAGCTTTCCCATAGACAAGAAAAGTGCTATAGAGATTGACAAAACTATTTTTAGATATGTATGGTATGGTAGATACCAACCAATTAAACGAACTACCCTATATAAAGGTAAGAAAAACGGTGGAATAGGAATACTGAATGTGTACCATAAGTCATTGGCAATCTTATGTGTTACTTTTAGAAAGGAGATAATGCAGAGGGATAGTGTAAATGCACTAGGAAATTACTATTGTAAATTACGTGTTAGCTATTTGATACATATGCAGAGTATACTGACCTAGCGCTTGCCTTTATTTCACCGCACTTTTATTCATGTGCAATTGATGTTCTCAGGCGGATTTGTAATATTGAAGGTTTTTTTAATGATGAACAGTAAACAAGTGTATGATGTTATACTACCGAATGTAGTTCCTAGAGTAGAGGAGGCATATCCACTCTTTAGCTGGCAAGTAATATGGGCAAACCTTCATGTTAAATTTATTGCCCCAAAACAACGTGAGCTGTTGTATCGCTATATTCATGAGACCCTTCCTACTAATGATAGGTTGGTGATGTTGGGCATTAAGGACAACAATAGGTGTGACCAATGTACTGAAATTGAAAATAATATGCATATATTTTATTTCTGTAAGCAGAAAGTTGTTCTTGTAAACTGGATTAGAGATACTCTTAAAGCTTTATGTGGACCAAGTACTAGAGTGGAGTTAATGAGGTTTTTAATGTTTCATATTGACATAAAATGCAAGAAAATTAGGAATACAATAATTATGTTACTTTCTGATTACATTTTTTGTGTGTGGATAGGCAGGCTGGAAGGTTACTCAGTAGACAAAATATTGAAGTTCTTGCGAGGCAGGATCAGGTATAACATCTGGGGTTTAAGGCTCATGCTCGGTGATGATATGGAAAATTTGTTTACTGAGAATTATATAAAATATATATAAAGGTAATAATTTCCCCTGTATTAATGTAAATTTATTCTCCAATTTTGTAAATCGTTTATAGGTAAATAAGTATAACATTCAGTTTATTTTTTAAAGATCTTGTTCTGTACTACTGAAACACTTGTTCACTAAGAATTGGAATGTATAATTACCTTGTAACACTTATGTATATGTAATTTATATTGTATTTTTTTAAATAAAGATAAAAAAAAAAAAGAAAAAAAAAAGTGGGGGCCCGAGCATAAATGATTTAAATTATTTGAAGTTAAATAGGGAAGGAAGTGTGTATGACGAATATTTATGTCATAAATAAATGCGTTATATGGTAATATAATTTTTCGCAGTGCAAGTCAGTTAATGTAGACTGCGCAAATAAAATGAGAAGCTTAGAAGTGGAAATTATTTTATATTATAATGTTATTCACTGGAACAGCTATCTAGCTGGGTAAGGGAATTCCAGTAAACTGCAGTATACTAAACAAAGTAAACTTATTAATAAATGAATTGTCCTGAATTAAGGAAAGTAAATGGTTGGACTTCTATTAGACCTACAGATATGTGGAAATTTATTCCCTGCGGGTGGCTGACACAACACTGCCACGATTCTAGGAGATATTACATAACAGTCCACATCCTAATGCAATAAATTCTGTATCACTAAACTACGGATTAGTAGTGTTAGTTAGTTATGACACTCAGTACAGGAAAAACATCCCATTGTACTAAGGATTAGTAAATGAGTATTAGATAATTATGATGCCTAATTCAGGAAATACATCCTTTTGTATTAGGGATTAGTAATTAGTGTTGGATATTTCCAATATAACTCCGGGAGGAGAAATAACGGGTCGTAGTTCAGTGTTAACTACTGACGTACCTGTTCCTCTTCCTGAAGTTATATTCTTAGGTTAGTACGCACATAATGAATGTCCCGGATCTGTGTGACAAGTATAATCTGTAGTCACAGGTACATCTATGCAATGATTAATGTATTATTCTATATGTCTCTTTTGAGATCATGGAAACACTGAATCTACAGTGAAATCAATGTCTAGGGTCGCAGTGACATGTAACTAGATGAATTACTAGACACTAACTAATCACTGGAGACGCATAAATCACCTCAACATCAAACGAGGAATTCTGTGTGTTTATACAAAATTAAATTTAGCCTAAGGTGCTGTCCTAGCTGGGCAAGTATTTTAGGCTAAAATAATAACTAAGTTTCTAACCTAAATAAATTCTAGATAAAGTAGACAACTGAGTATATGAGTGTCAGTCTCTATGAATGTAGTCAGTTGTATGCTTTAACGAGCTCAGATTCAACTTGCACTCAGCTGACTAACATATGTTCCCTAATCTACCTCAGTAGAGTGTAAATGCGGATTATATATATTAGGCTACAGTGCTATAACCCTCTGAAGGTATAACTAAACGCATCTTGCAATCTAAAGATTCTAAATGAGTTGTAAACCTGCTCGGTTTATGCACATTAAGTTACAGTACTATAACTCTCTGGAGATATATCTAAGCACATGATAACCTAAAGAATGAGTATGATAAATGCGATGAGATGCTATGAGGACTGAATGTGGTCAATTATTACTGTCGAGAATAGTTCTGGGTCTGCAGTGGGGTCAATGGCATTTGTTGCTGTGCCGTGAACCGGTTTAGGCTGCTGGTCACTGATTTATCCACTGAGATCTATAGAAGCTAACTCTGCTAGTACTAATTGTACCAGACTGAATCTTGAATTAATATTGATTATCAGCTGGCATAGGCTTCTTCAGGTTTAAGACTATTTGTGAGTAAGTAGCCCCCTGCTGACTTTAACAGGTTCATTCCCTGTTGTCTGGTTGTTCCAGCAATAAGATGATAATAATGGTCTGCTCCTATTAATAAATCTACATTGGTGAGGCGGTCAGACGTTATCTTGGTGTCAGCCAGTTTGATTCTATTTTTCTGCAAAAATCTGGCTGTGTCCCTCCTCTGGTATTTAGGTCAAATGGGATGTGGTCAACTACTATGGCCTGGACAGGTTGGACATAACCACCTAGGCGTACTAGTGGTTGTACTAGTTCATATTCTTGAGGCCCCGTATCTGTTAGGAATCTTGCTATGTTCATTGTCACCTTACACAAGGGTTTAAGTTTCATCTTGTTAGCTGCTTGTTGAGTGATGAACGTTCTCAGTGATCCCTGGTCGAATAGACCTCTTGTAATGATTCTGGAATTCTTGTTATTTAATTGTAGTTGAGCAGTAGGTAATACAGCATTACTATGAGACTTGGTATTAAGTACCTTAGCCTCTTGTTGTTCCTTGCAGCATAGCACAGTGGTGGAAGTGTCCTGTTCCACCTGGAGTTTATGCGATTTGGGCCTATCAACTCCACACAATGCAGAATGATGTTGATCATGATGGCACCTGTTACTTGTGCGTAATGGGGTGGTGCAAGTATTAGGATCATGTTGCATCAAGCACCTAGTGCACTTGTGCAATTCCTTGGGGTGCTTTATCTTAGTAACGCGATCAGGAAAGGCTTGACACTGATAAATGGTATGATTCTCTTGGCAGAATAGACAACATCTCCTTCCTGTAGTAGATGCAGGAGTCACAGTTTTGGGTGACATATGGACTTCAGGTTTAAAAGGGCTGACTGTATGAGCATCCATGTTGTTATTCTTTTGCACCTTGCAGCACTGTACTTGAGTGGATTTTCAATCTCTCATTCTGCATTTTGGATACTTTGATTCAGTATGCTTGCACAGTGCACCATGATGCTGGCCCCTTCGACACCTATTGCATGTGTTCAATGGGGTCTCACAGCTGGTTGCATTATGCGGTTTGAGACACCTGGTACATCTGTGTAGCTGCTTGAGTCATCTGACTCGGGTGACTCTATTAGGATAACTTGTACCTTTATATGAGGAATGATCTTGATGGCAAAACAAACATAACCCACGGCCTACAGCTCGTTTAAGGGTCACCGGTTTAGGTGAAACTGCAACTACAGGTTGTGAAGGCTTAGTTGCTTGCATATGCTTGCTGTTTTTTTTCTGAGGAGTACTTGTTGTACTCTTAGGTCTCACTGATAAAGCAGTGTTTGACCTGTTACTGCATATATATATATATATATATATATATATATATATATATATATATATATATATATATATATATATATATATATATATATATATATATATATATATATATATATCGTACCTAGTAGCCAGAACTCACTTTTCACCCTACAATGCAAAGCCCGATTTGCCTAATAAGCCAAGTTTTCATTAATTAATATATTTTCTCTAATTTTTTTCTTATGAAATGATAAAGCAACCCATTTCATTATGTAAGAGGTCATTTTTTTTTATTAGGCTTGTAGGCTGAGAAGTGAGTTCTGGCTACTAGGTACGACATATATATATATATATATATATATATATATATATATATATATATATATATATATATATATATATATATATATATATATATATATATATATATATATATATATATATATATATTAAGAGGATTTTTGTTAAATCTTACTATGCTGTTTAACATTTATAAACTTACAGGATGAGGCATCGTATCCAGCGTTGTATAAGTTTGCAGTTACAAAAAAAGATTTGACTGGGTTAACTGCAAATGAGTCAAACGTGATAACTTTGCAAATATTACTGGAGAAATAATGTGGTTATGAAAAAAGTATTGAAGCTCTGGCTTCAAGGGTATCCCTGATAGTTTAAATGTGGTTCTGAACGACGTGATTAAAGTGGTTACGATCATTAGAGGAAACCCACTCGGCTATTTGAAAGGTAGTGATTAGAAATGGTGGTGATCATTGCCACTTACTGTACCAGACTGGGGTCCCTTGCCTCTTTGGGGCAGTCATTATACGAGTTCATCAGCTAAGAATGCATAATAATTTTGTGTTTTCTGGAAAGAAAATTTTGATATGGCAAATTTATTTTGTTATGACAAATGGATAAATAAGTTGTCACATGTTGTCATGTCTGAAGGAAATTAACTTGAAACTACAAAGCTTAATTATTTGCTCCAAAACTGAAGAAGTCAGAGCAAGCTTACTATTGAATCAAGCCACATCAAGTGGAGAACCGGAACTATTACATGTTTCTAACCCTGTTGCAACACATTGAAGAAAATAGCAGCATTGAAGAAAGTGTGAACAACAATACAGTTACCTCTCTTGGCTATTGTTTTCCAGTTTTCATCCTTTTATTCCTGAGAAGTTTGAAGTAAGAATGAAAATTACTGGGGAAATTTTCCATTAGTTTTTGAGCCCATTGAATTGATCGTAGGTTTGAATGAATAAAAAATGAGCTGCTGCGCGCATGCGTGTCACATGTAATCATACATTAGGAGCAAGGCAATAATCATCAACTTTGTCATCATTTCATATGTCAGAATTAATGTTTCATATATTTATTCTGAAGTTGAGTATTATTTCATTGCTTCGTTTTATGATCGGTTACACATGTCAGGTTGCATTTACCACTCTCACACGGGTAAAAACAAAAACAGAATCTGACTTAACAGTTAATGCAACTGATATGCATGTAACATTATAATCGTGTGAACTTCGGCCAGCATTGATCAAACATTTCCACATTGTTTTACGAAACCTATAAATCTTTCCTCCATCATGCCAGCTTTATTTACATTTAATAAACATTTTGGGATTTTCGAAAATTCCACAACCTTAGGTTATTATTGTTATAAACAGACTCGTAGGGTTTTGGACTTCATAAACTGGTTACTACATGTAAAGAAAGGTGACATAATAGAGGAGAGATGTGCAGGTCTTGTGACTGGTTGTGTAATCCTTGATGAATCCAGTCCAGACTGGGCCCAAGTAACTAGTAACAGGAAGGGTCACCTGTCACACGGTCATCATATGAACCAGACTGGGCCCAAGTAACTAGTAACAGGAAGGGTCACCTGTCACACTGTCATCATATGAACCAGACTGGGCCCAAGTAACTAGTAACAGGAAGGGTCACCAGTCACACTGTCATCATATGAACCAGACTGGGCCCAAGTAAAAGGTAACAGGAAGGTTCACCAGTCACACTGTCATCATATGAACCAGACTGGGCCCAAGTAAAAGGTAACAGGAAGGTTCACCAGTCACACTGTCATCATATGAACCAGACTGGGCCCAAGTAAAAGGTAACAGGAAGAGTCACCTGTCACACTGTCATCATATGAACCAGACTGGGCCCAAGTAACTAGTAACAGGAAGGGTCACCTGTCACACTGTCATCATATGAACCAGACTGGGCCCAAGTAACTAGTAACAGGAAGGGTCACCACTCACACTGTCATCATATGAACCAGACTGGGCCCAAGTAACTAGTAACAGGAAGGGTCACCACTCACACGGTCATCATATGAACCAGACTGGGCCCAAGTACCAAGTAACTTGAAGCCCATCAGTCACATTCAACAGGCAAATTTGAAGTTTACTTATTGTATAGTTGATTAATTTTAAATAATTTCCCAACTTAATACTGTAATCTTCACTAATGAGTTAAAAGCCATAAATTAGCTTACTCAAGACTGGTCTTCTGCAGTTTTATATATTTGACGTACTTAAAGTGGACGAATCTAAAAGACTATCAATTGGGTATTTATTTAACATTAGGCAAATACAGGTGTGTGAACATTGCACTATTTTTCCTTGCGTTATATGTATAGGTCTTCTGCAGTTTTATTTCTTTCACAGCGGCGGTTAATGATTGGTTCAACATGGGTTAATATAAATAGGACTTACTGTATAGTCCATCAAAAAAGCCTTCTGCATTTTCATTATGTTTAATATACAACCTTTTAACTAGAAATAATCTTTGAAAATGGGATTAAATATTAACTCATTGAAAATGGGATTTAATATTAACTCATTGAAAATGGGATTAAATATTAATTCATTGAAAATGGGATTTAATATTAAATTATTGAAAAAAGATTCAATATGCAATCACAGAAAATTATCTTATTGAGGGAAGATGAAGACTGACTGGCTGATGACGTCATTGAACATTACAATGACTAGAACTGCATGCGTCACCGAGGTAACTAAATTTAGGTTTGACAGAAGGGGGGGGGCAGGGGGACTTTATTCTCCTCGGGAAAAATAGTAGGAGACAGAAGGGAGCTGTTCATAAGTGGCGGAAAAATAGTACAAGTAGACGGAAGGGTACCATCGATAAGTGCCCCAAAAATAGAAGAAGCTGGAAGGGTTTTGACCGCATGATAGAAAAAAGTAGTAGGAGACAATGGGGTGCTGTCGAAAAAGCGAAAACAGCACCCCGTAGTCTCCTTTTATACAACTGTCTTGACCGAGGGCCAAGTGACTCGGAGGAACAATGGGAAAGCATCAACTCTGATCATCCTGAACATCTGGACATTGTTTAGTTGGGGCACAACAGAAGTGCCCATTAAATGGGCAATGAACAATAAACACCAAAGAATTGTTCCAAAATTCGATCGTTTTAACCAGGATAGAGAATAAAACAGATAGTATTTTATTTCGACCACCACAGAAATGAAGGAATTAAAATATTAGAGCCATGAGGACATTGGAAAAGTCAACCTCAATAACAAATTGGCTAAAACTAGGAGTGGGAGAGAGCATAAAATCACACACAGCGCTGCAGTGAAAATGCTTGCCTATGGGGAAAGGTGGCACGTATCAACATGATCAGAAAACAAACGAAGCAGCAACCACCGTCGGCAGCTTCGACTCGTTTGTGAACAGAGCAGAGGTTTGTAAAAGGCAGACGTTGTTATTAAGCAATAGAAGTTTCATAATAGTTTCAACACTGTATCTAACTCAGGTCATTCCCTTCATTACAGAGGAGCACAACAATTAATGCCAGTTCTTTATGTATTACTGACACTTAGTTGACATGTATTACATTATGAAGACAACATGTGGACACATGTCAATAAAAAATTGATATTTTTTTATAAAGTTTACATTCAACTATTTTCCAGGGCGGAGTGTTCTGAACACGGGCGACCTCCACCAAACACCCGCGGCCTCACGCCTTATGGGAAGGTAAGAAAATGCAGATCTTACCTAATTCATCCCTCACTTGACCACTACCTGACTTCACTCACACTAGACTAACCTTCACGCATATCTGCTTCCCTCCACCAGCCTACTATCACTCCAGATACCGGATTTTTTTTACTATTCTTCTAACTTTAACTGTTTGCTATCCTCTTCCCGCCTGACTCTGACTCCTTACCTTGGTGCTTTTTCTCCTGCCTACCTTCGTCAGTCTTGAGGTGGGTAAAATATAGTTGTGCATTAATTGGCTGTTGATTGCTGGTGTTGACTTCTTGATGTGTAGAGCTTCGCAGACGTCAAGCCGCCTGCTATCGCTGTATCTATCCATGGTTTCTGTGTTGTTTACTAGGATTTCTCTAGCAATGGTTTGGTTGTGGGAAGAGATTATATGTTCCTTAATGGAGCCCTGTTGCTTATGCATCGTTAAACGCCTAGAAAGAGATGTTGTTGTCTTGCCTATATACTGTTTTTTTTTTAAGCTTACAGTCCCCAAGAGGGCATTTGGGGACTGTAAGGGGAGGTCAAATGCCCTCTTGGGGACTGTAAGCTTCAAAAACCCAGTATATAGGCAAGACAACAACATCTCTTTCTAGGCGTTTAACGATGCATAAGCAACAGGGCTCCATTAAGGAACATATAATCTCTTCCCACAACCAAACCATTGCTAGAGAAATCCTAGTAAACAACACAGAAATCATCGATAGATACAGCGATAGCAGGCGGCTTGACGTCTGCGAAGCTCTACACATCAAGAAGTCAACACCAGCAATCAACAGCCAATTAATGCACAACTATATTTTACCCACCTCAAGACTCCACTCCAATATAGAAGCATCAAGAAATATGAACCAATAGGCTTTCTACAAATCACTTCCATTCAATACCCATTGTTTCGTGTTCTGTCTTGTGTTTAGGAATTTAATACCCTATTAATACCACCTCACCCCATCCACCTCACTCAAATGTAGATATAAACAAATCGAAGATGTGTAAGTTCTATTCAGTTGTGTATGTATAAGCTAAAGTCTTTGAAAATGTAATAAGTTTTACGAAACGCGCTCAAGTGTCGTGTCAGACTAGAAATAAAAAATGAATTTTGGAGAATTGATTTTTTAATTACCACCAACAGTGAAAAGAAACGTACGAAAGATCGAGAAAATTCGTGTTAGAATTATTAATCTTACTTTTTCGGTCATATTTAATAATATATGTTTACAGGAAAGACTGCTACCAAAATATACTAATATATGTATATATATATATATATATATATATATATATATATATATATATATATATATATATATATATATATATATATATATATATATATATATATATATATATGTGTGTGTGTGTGATTTATTGGTCCAGAGAGAGAGAGCAGGTGGCAGTAATAGGGACTAGGCTGCCAAGGTGATGTTGATACTTATGATTTCTTTGTCTTTATTATTCAAGTGATATTACTGTGATATTGAATTACAATATTGGTACCTATGATTTTGTTGAAATTATTATTCAAGTTTTATTAATGTGTTACTGACTGAAATATTGATGCTTATGTTTTCATTGAAATTATTATTTTAATAATTATATGCCTCCTTGATATATAATTAAATCATGAAATTATATATTTTAAATTATATATTTGAAATTATATATTCTCAGTATATATTGTATAATTATATTATATATTTGCCTTTGAGACGGAAGGGAACTATCACGGGAAAGCCCCAAGCCTTTTCGACTATATAGCACTTGAAAGGGGTCAGGATAAGGATTTGGGATGGGACGGGGGGAAGGAATGGAACCCAACCACTTGGACGGTCGTGGATTGAACGCCTACCTGCATGAAGCGAGTCCGTCGCTTTACCGTCCAGCCTAAAAGATTGAGCGGCCGAGGAGAGGCTTAACGGATAATTTATTGTGAAAGAGTCAGAGTGGAATTGTGTTTAATCCTAGCAGGTTAGGCTATCACAAGCTTAACCGTTTGAAGACATGAGCAAGTCATTGAGAGGTTGATCATCCGGTGCTGATATATATACATATAATGTTTAATTTTATGATTAGAGGATTGAGTTGTATAAGAAATCTTTCGATAAAGTGTATACCTGTACAATCAAATTAAAGAATTATTGCTCCCTGCCTGGACGATCTTGAGTGGAGATGAGCTTAACAGATAGGAGTTGTATACTCTGGCATGAATAAGTTTCCAGATTGATTTGACAGAGACACTTGTGGGAGTGAGAGAAGTACTTGGGAGTGAAGGCACTGATCGACTACCAGAAACTAAAGAAACAACAGGGCAAAGTCAGCAGTGTGTATACCTGATGTGGCTGTTGGCAGAGATCTCCCATATCCCGAATACCGTTGTTCCCCTGGAAATAGCCTAAAAGAGACAGGATATCTGTCACTCTCATACAGGAGTCGATAGTTCGTTTTAATTTTTAATGTGAGGTGAGGACTCTGTTTCCTGGTAATAATGGACCTCGTCATTTCATTCAGGGGTCCGTCCAAGATGATAAGAGGAACACTTACTTTACATTTGGGCGGTCCGTATTGATAGGGCAGCCCCTCTTCATAAGGTTTCAAAACGTCAAGAAAACGGTTAACTAAAAGTTTCCTTTTCTAACCTAACAGACTAAACCAGAGGACCCAAAACAGAAAAATGGATAGTACGTCATTTTCGCGAGTCGCTTCCATTTTTTAATACAACAATTTTAAGCCTTAATAAATCATATGGGCGAAATGTGACGTTCTTTGTAAGAGTACAGGTTGGATAGGGATAAGTCTCAGGTTATAAGAAGTACATTCCGGCCAACATAAGTCTCAGGTTATAAGAAGTACATTCCGGCCAACATAAGTCTCAGGTTATAAGAAGTACATTCCGGCCAACATAAGTCTCAGGTTATAAGAAGTACATTCCGGCCAACATAAGTCTCAGGTTATAAGAAGTACATTCCGGCCAACATAAGTCTAAGGTTATAAGAAATTTTCTTCCTAAGTGCAGCTGCCTACATTTTTCTCTTTGATACAAGTCGAGCTAGTGAGCAAGTCGTTAGGGAGTGGTGGACGGGGCCTGCTTCACCTGCTTCTTAGTCACTCTTAATGCTGCTCTTAAGCACTTAATTTTCGAGTCTTCCTATTTCTCCTCCTCCTCCATCTTCCCCTCTTCCTATCATGCACTACTTCCTTTTCTCCCTTACCCTCAAATTCCTCCTTCCTTAAACTTTTCCTTGTCTTTCTTTCTTCCTCGCCCTAATTTACTATTTACATGTTTGGTTTGTAAATTTGACTAACTCCTTTTAATTTCATTTCTGAACTTTATGTAAAAATTAATAATCAACTGTGGAATATTTACGAATGCATATAACTAATAAATGGATCGTTAGTTTGTTTTTAAGTCTGTGTTTACTTGCGTCCATCTCACTACGACACGTCTCTGCTGACTTGAGGATATTAACTCTTACTTTACCTGAACACATGTGATCAAATATTGGTTGACGTCGGGCACGAGAGAAGGGCTGCCTGACCTGGAGACTTGTTACTGTTTTGTTATCTGGACTTAACTGTTTACATCTCCTGGAGAACAGCAGTGAAAATGTATTAAGTTACCTTCAGACCAGTGATCTTACTTGCCTCAACCAGACCAAAGATGTTTCTAGGATCAAAATCAGACTAGAGACATTCCTGGGGTACACATCACACCAGGGATGTTACTTGGCTCAACATAAGACCAGGGATGTTACTTGGCTCAACATAAGACCAGGGATGTTACTTGGCACAACATAAGACCAGGGATGTTACTTGGCTCAACATAAGACCAGGGATGTTACTTGGCTCAACATAAGACCAGGGATGTTACTTGGCACAACATAAGACCAGGGATGTTACTTGGCACAACATAAGACCAGGGATGTTACTTGGCACAACATAAGACCAGGGATGTTACTTGGCTCAACATAAGACCAGGGATGTTACTTGGCTCAACATAAGACCAGGGATGTTACTTGGCTCAACATAAGACCAGGGATGTTACTTGGCTCAACATAAGACCAGGGATGTTACTTGGCACAACATAAGACCAGGGATGTTACTTGGCACAACATAAGACCAGGGATGTTACTTGGCACAACATAAGACCAGGGATGTTACTTGGCTCAACATAAGACCAGGGATGTTACTTGGCTCAACATAAGACCAGGGATGTTACTTGGCTCAACATAAGACCAGGGATGTTACTTGGCTCAACATAAGACCAGGGATGTTACTTGGCTCAACATAAGACCAGGGATGTTACTTGGCACAACATAAGACCAGGGATGTTACTTGGCTCAACATAAGACCAGGGATGTTACTTAGCTCAACATAAGACCAGGGATGTTACTTGGCACAACATAAGACCAGGGATGTTACTTGGCTCAACATAAGACCAGGGATGTTACTTGGCCCAACATAAGGTGAGGGATGCTACTTGGACTACCATCATACCAGGGATGCTACTTGGACAAACATTATAATATGGATGCTACTTGGACAAACATTATAATATGGATGCTACTTGGCTCCACATCAGACCAGGGATGTTACCACTTTTGCTCAGTAACGACTCAGCAATGCGTCGTTCATTTAACAGAGTGAAGTCCAGTAACGATGCACCATTGCGTCGGTCGTTTAATAGAGGGAAGTCCGGTAACGACGAAACATTGCGTCGTCCTTTAAAACCTGTGGCCAGCATTTGCACTTGACTGTGGGTGGGTCGCGCCCTGGGTTTAGACATTATACGCCTTATATATGAAGTTGAAAAGAGTATACTGTGACGGTAACGCGTTGGTGTTCGGCTGTTCAAAGCTAGGGGTATGGCCTCGTCACATAGAATTAAAAAAAAAAAATAGAAAATCTGGAACTTCGTCTGTGGTAAGGTAAGGAGAAGACACACAAAACACAAGTAAATTTTAACAATGCAATTTTAATTACGTTAGATAAACAAAACATGAATAAAATGGACATACAAATTCGTATAATAAAATCAATCAATCAAAATAATAAGAATAAGTAAATGACAAAATGAAAAGTTACGTTAAGACAAGTGAGCAATAACAAGCTGTGCAATATGCAATAAAATGTGAGGTGCGGGAATATTGGCTTTAAGCTATCACCTCTCTTAGTACACTTAAGCCAAAGCTCAGTCTACCAGTAAGAAGTGTTAACCGTATGAAAGCACTGAATATTCTAAGGACTGAGGTCGTGGCGGCCCCAGACATCGAGTAGTATGGTGGGTGGAGTGCAGTTGCAGCCAGACCGGCGGCCAATCAGCGAGTAGCCGGCAACAAGACAGGTAGTTTGGCGGTTTGAGGCTGAGCAGGTGTCCCTGGCTGCATACGTTTTGCGCTCTGGCAAACCTTGGAGATGTTGTTGTCGTTGTTGGACATTTCTTCCATAGTAGTTTTATATATTTGTTGCGACGTATTTTTGGAGGGAAGAGCAGGCTCAATCTCTTGAAGGAGATTATCGTCACAATACACATTTGATTGTGGTTGATTAGCGCTCACGGAGGTAATGCGATGTCACTTTCTTTGTTTGCTGTGGGTGGTATGCTGGATTCTTGGAGTTTATAGGCATTTAGTCCTGTAGAGAATTCAATTGCAAACACATTGATATCAAATTGAAAAACCTAGGACGAGAATTGAGATGACAAAGTTGAAAAGAGGATAATTTTTTCGGTATTACCGCACACTCTAATGGCAGGCCAGGCGCCCCTTGGGGTGGCTTAGGACTCTCTTCCAGGTAACCGCGGCTTGTTTTCGTCACGTCAGTGGGTGGAGCGCGCTGCGGTTTTTGACATTATATGCATATACTCCTGCTGGGAAATCTATTGCGAATACATTGATAACAAAATGAAAGACCTAGGACGAGAATTGAGGTGACCAAAGTTAAAAGAGTACACCCATTTTATCGCTCTTACCCGCACCCGGATAACACGCTCTCACTTTCTCTGTTTGTTGTGGGTGGTACGCCGGGCTTTTGGACTTTATATGCCTTTAGGCCAATGAAGAATTCTATTGTGAACACAATGATACCAAATTGAAAAACCTAGGACGAGAATTGAGGTAACAAAGTTGAAAAGAGTATACACTTTCCAGAACTTCCATGCGCGCCCACAGAATGCCGAAACCCACCTGGGATAATGCAGCCCTCATGCGCCCAGAGCCAGGAAGTGTTACTCAGCTCAACACGTGGGCCAAGCACACTACCCTGGGGTACTCTGGTACCCTCAACAAGTGGGCCAAGCACGCCACCCTGGGGTACTCTGGTACCCTCAACAAGTGGGCCAAGCACGCCACCCTGGGGTACTCTGGTACCCTCAACAAGTGGGCCAAGCACGCCACCCTGCGGTACTCTGGTACCCTCAACAAGTGGTCCAAGCACGCCACCCTGGGGTACTCTGGTACCCTCAACAAGTAGGCCAAGCACGCTACCCTGGGGTACTCTGGTACCCTCAACAAGTAGGCCAAGCACACTACCCTGGGGTACTCTGGTATCCCCGACAAGTGGTCCAAGCACACTACCCTGGGGTACTCTGGTATCCCCGACAAGTGGTCCAAGCACACTACCCTGGGGTACTCTGGTACCCTCAACAAGTAGGCCAAGCACGCTACCCTGGGGTACTCTGGTACCCTCAACAAGTGGGCCAAGCACGCCACCCTGGGGTACTCTGGTACCCTCAACAAGTGGGCCAAGCACGCCACCCTGCGGTACTCTGGTACCCTCAACAAGTGGGCCAAGCACGCCACCCTGCGGTACTCTGGTACCCTCAACAAGTGGGCCAAGCACACTACCCTGGTACCCTCAACAAGTGGCCCAAACACACTTCCCTGGGGTACTCTGGTACCCTCAACAAGTGGGCCAAGCACACTACCCTGGGGTACTCTGGTACCCTCAACAAGTAGGCCAAGCACACTACCCTGGAGTACTCTGGTACCCTCAACAAGTGGTCCAAGCACACTACCCTGGGGTACTCTGGTATCCCTGACAAGTGGTCCAAGCACACTACCCTGGGGTACTCTGGTATCCCCGACAAGTGGTCCAAGCACACTACCCTGGGGTACTCTGGTACCCTCAACAAGTGGTCCAAGCACACTACCCTGGGGTACTCTGGTATCCCCGACAAGTGGTCAAAGCACACTACCCTGGGGTACTCTGGTACCCTCAACAAGTGGGCCAAGCACGCTACCCTGAGATACTGTGGTATCCCCGACAAGTGGTCCAAAGCACACTACCCTGGGGTACTCTGGTATCCCTGACAAGTGGGCCAAGCACACTACCCTGGGGTACTCTGGTATCCCCGACAAGTGGTCCAAGCACACTACCCTGGGGTACTCTGGTACCCTCAACAAGTGGTCCAAGCACACTACCCTGGGGTACTCTGGTATCCCCGACAAGTGGTCAAAGCACACTACCCTGGGGTACTCTGGTACCCTCAACAAGTGGGCCAAGCACGCTACCCTGAGATACTGTGGTATCCCCGACAAGTGGTCCAAAGCACACTACCCTGGGGTACTCTGGTATCCCTGACAAGTGGGCCAAGCACACTACCCTGGGGTACTCTGGTATCCCCGACAAGTGGTCCAAGCACACTACCCTGGGGTACTCTGGTATCCCCGACAAGTGGTCCAAGCACACTACCCTGGGGTACTCTGGTATCCCCGACAAGTGGTCCAAGCACACTACCCTGGGGTACTCTGGTATCCCCGACAAGTGGTCCAAGCACACTACCCTGGGGTACTCTGGTATCCCCGACAAGTGGTCCAAGCACACTACCCTGGGGTACTCTGGTATCCCCGACAAGTGGTCCAAGCACACTACCCTGGGGTACTCTGGTATCCCCGACAAGTGGTCCAAGCACACTACCCTGGGGTACTCTGGTACCCTCAACAAGTGGTCCAAGCACACTACCCTGGGGTACTCTGGTATCCCCGACAAGTGGTCCAAGCACACTACCCTGGGGGTTCTCTGGCAAAAATCGAATATTCAGGCATTAGTCTCAGGTAATTAAGTACGACTTTTAAACTCGCTCGTTGACGGTATCTGTATATATGTACAGAAGAGCCTAAGATGCCTAATGTCAGTCCTGGACACACAGAACTGCCGTAGCAAGTGTAGTGAGACAACTACTGCATGATTCGACCATTGACTCTTGCTATATTATAGAGATGCAACAAGAGAGGAAAATGACCATTCCTCACACTATAATTGCAGCCACTCGCCTTCCCCCTCTCCAGTTACGCTTCCCTCCTTCCCACACGGGAAGCGGGTGCGTGACAGCTGGGTGGACAGCGCTTCGGTTTCGTACTCCTGAGGTTCCGGGTTCGAGCCTTGGTGGAGGCGGAGACAAATGTTTCTTTCACCCTGATGCTCCTGTTACCTAACAGTAAATAGGTACCAGGGAGTTAGACGGCTGCTACGGACTGCTCCTGGGGGGTGGAGATCCCCGGTCGAGGAGAGGACCGCAGGGACACTAAGTCCCGAAATCATCTGATAACCTTCCCACCAGTAGGGCCCAACACTCTCCCTCTCCTTCCCCAGTCCCGCTAAGCTCCCTCCCACCGGTTGGGTCCAACACACTCCGCACGCACTGAAGCTTAGGACGATAAAACACGTAGGGCGCGCCTGCAAACTTTAGCGCCATTTCTCACCTCCGCGGGTGAACTATTATATTTGTAGAGGTGATGTGTGGCCGCGCGGCCAAGAGCAGGTCTCTGGAGAAGACGCTGACGGAGAGGACCCCTTCTAAAGTGGGGGTGCTGGTGTGGGGACTGGTGGAGCTGAGGGTGCTGGTGTGGGGACTGGTGGAGCTGGGGGTGCTGGTGTGTGGACTGGTGGAGCTGGGGGTGCTGGTGTGTGGACTGGTGGAGCTGGGGGTGCTGGTGTGGGGACTGGTGGAGCTGAGGGTGCTGGTGTGGGGACTGGTGGAGCTGGGGGTGCTGGTGTGTGGACTGGTGGAGCTGGGGGTGCTGGTGTGTGGACTGGTGGAGCTGGGGGTGCTGGTGTGGGGACTGGTGGAGCTGAGGGTGCTGGTGTGGGGACTGGTGGAGCTGGGGTGCTGGTGTGTGGACTGGTGGAGCTGGGGGTGCTGGTGTGTGGACTGGTGGAGCTGGGGGTGCTGGTGTGGACTGGTGGAGCTGGGGTGGGGACTGGTGGAGCTGGGGGTGCTGGTGTGGGGACTAATAGAGCTGGGGGTGCTGGTGTGGGGACTAACAGAGCTGGGGGTGCTGGTGTGGAGACTGGTGGAGCTGGGGGTGTTGGTGAAGGACCTGATTGAGCTGGAGGTGCTAGTGTGGAGACTGGTGGAGTTGGGCGTGCAGGTGTAGGGACTGGTGGAGCTGAAGCTGCTGGTGTGGGGACTGCTTTAGATGGGGGTGTTGGTATGGGGACTGGTGAAGCTGCAGGTGCTGGTGTAGGGACTGGTTGAGCTGGAGGTGCTGGTTTGGGGACTGGTTTAGCTGGGTGTGCTGGTGAGGGGACTGGTGGTGTTGGGGGTGCTGGTGTGGTGACTGGTGGAGCTGGAGGTGCTGACGTGGGGGACTGGTGGAGCTGGGGGTGCTGGTGTGGGGACTGGTGGAGCTGGGAGTGCTGGTGTGGGCACTGGTGGAGCTGGGGGTGCTGGTGTGGGGACTGGTGAAGCTGGGGGTGCTGGTGTGGGCACTGGTGGAGCTGGGGGTGTTGATGTGAGCACTGGTGGAGCTGGGGGTGCTGGTGTGGGGACTGGTGGAGCTGGGGGTGCTGGTGTGGGGACTGGTGAAGCTGGGGGTGCTGGTGTGGGGACTGGTGGAGCTGCGGGTGCAGGTGTGGGGACTGGTTTAGCTGGGAGTGCTGGACTGGGGACTGGTGAAGGTGGAGGTGCTGATGTGGAGACTGGTGGAGCTGGGGTGCTGGTGTGTGGACTGGTGGAGCTGAAGGTGCTGGTGTGGGGACTGGTGGAGCTGGGGGTGCTGGTGCTGGGACTGGTGGAACTGGAGATGCTGGAGTGGGGATTGGTGGAGCTGGGGTGTTGGTGTGGGGACTGGAGGAGCTGGGTGTTCTGGTGTGGGGACTGGTTTAGCTGGGGATGCTGGTGTGGGGACTGGAGGAGTTGGAGGTGCTTGTGTGTGGACTGGTGGAACTGGAGGTGCTGGTCTGGAGACTGGTGGAGCTGAAGATGCTGATGATGGGACTGGTGGAGCTGGGGGTGCTGGTGTGGGGACTGTTGGAGCTGGGGGTGCTGGTGTGGGGACTGTTGGAGCTGGGGGTGCTGATGTGCGGACTGGTGGAGCTGGGGGGTGTTGGTGCAACCCGTCCTCTTAAAAATCACGTCACTTTTCGCTCGTTTGCGCGCTATGGCCAAATTTGGACTTAATTTGAAATGAAATTGACACACAAAAGTGACATTTGTTCCGTTTTCTGTTTGAGTTGTCCGGCTTACTCGGTAAGGTTAGAAGAGGCAACTTTCTATTATCGTTTTACATAACGTTTTGAAACTTTATGAGAATTTCGTGCCCACCTATCGTATCAGAAGACCCTTAACTTACTGCTGTTCAAAAAAAATGCCAAATTTATTTTCATTTATTTTTCATTTTCAAATTACGTCCACTTTCGGCCATACGGGCAAACGGCGAAAAGCAACGCTATTTTTAAGAGGACAGGTTGTTGGTGTGGGGACTGATGGAGTTGGAGATGCTGGTGTGTGGATTGGTGGAGCTGGAGGTGCTGGTGTGGGGACTGGTGGAGCTGGTGGTGCTGGTGTGGGGCCCGGTGGAGCTGGAGGTGCTGGTGTAGGGACTGGTTTAGCTTGGGGGGGGGCTGGTGTGGGGACTGGTTTAGCTGGGGGTGCTGGTGTGTGGACTTGTTTAGCTGGGGGTGCTGGTGTGTGGACTGATGGAGTCGGGAATGCTGGTGTGGGGACTGGTGGAGTTGGAGGTGTTGGTGTTGGGACTGGTGGAGCTGGAGATGCTCTTGATGGATTGGTGGAGCTGTGGGTGTTGGTGTGGGGACTGGAGGTGCTGGTGCGGGGGCTGGTTTAGCTTGGGGGGCTGTTGGAACTGGAGGTGCTGATGTGCGGACTGGTGGAGTTGGAGATGCTGGTGTGGGGACTGGTGAGCTGAAGGTGCTAATGTGGGGACTAGTGGAACTGGTGGTGCTAGTG